>NW_026891378.1:1199374-1209468 GCF_015708825.2 Lethenteron reissneri
GCTGATTGATGCTGATGTATGATGTGATGATGTTGCTGAACATGCTGATGATGATGATGCTACTGCTGCTGATGATGATGTTGGTACCTTGGATCGCCGCTTCATTTTCGTGTCAGGCGACAAATCGAACGAGGCCCGTTTGGTGCGTTTCATTTCGGCGACCTGAGACACACAAAGACAAAGGTCCCCCGTGTAGCCTCTAGCAGGACTGTAGGGGCAAGTGCTATTAGTAGCAGCGAGTAGCAGCAGCAGTGTCTATGTACTACACACACCACACACAGACAAAGCTCCCCCAGGTAGCCACCACCATCATCACCACCACCACCATCACCACCACCATCATCACCACCGTCACCACCACCACCATCACCACCACCACCACCATCACCACCACCATCATCACCATCATCACCATCATCACCACCACTACCATCATCACCACCACCATCACCACCACCATCACCACCATCACCACCATCACCACCACCATCATCACCTCCACCACCACCATCACCACCATCATCACCACCACAATCACCACCATCACCATCACCACCACCACCATCATCACCACCATCATCACCACCACCACCATCACCACCACCATCACCACCACCACCATCACCTCCAGTAGTCGAGTCGGTGCCGATTTTCTTTCTGCCTTGGAGTGAACGGGATTGGGGTCAGGGGATGTTCCCCTAGGGGAGGGGCGAGGGGGGGAGGGGGGGTGGGAGGGAGGGGGGGTCAGGGGATGGTCCCCTAGGGGAGGGGCGAGGGGGGGAGGGGAGGGGTCGAGGAGGGGAGGGAGGGAGGGGGGTCACGGGAGGGTCCCCTAGGGGAGGGGCGAGGGAGAAGGGGGTCGAAGGGGGGGTCAGGGGACGGCCCCCTAGGGGAGGGGCGAGGGGGGGAGGGGGGGTCGAAGGGGGGGGTCAGAGTAGGGTCCCCTAGGGGAGGAAGAGAGAGGCGAGGGGAGGGGTCAAGGGGGGGATCAAGGGGAGGGTCCCCGAAGGGAGGGGGCGAGGGGGGTCGAGGGGGGGGATCAAGGGGAGGGTCCCCGAAGGGAGGGGCAAGTGGGGAGGGGGGGGCGAGGGGGAATCAGGGGTTCTGGTGTGGAACAATCAATGAGACGAGAGGACGCATTTTGACGTCCTCTGTGCTAACACCGTTTGAGACGAGGCTCAAAAGAAAGCTGTCTTTAGTGTGGATCAATCAGTTTCAAAGGCAATGCATCACATACTATCAGAATATATCTTGTTGGTTCTTTCGGTAAAGTCATCACGTCGAAGAGAAATAATAAAAAATAAAAATAAAACATGATAAAATACAATTCTCACAAAGGGAAATAATAAAATAATATTGTTAAAACATAATAAAATACAATTCTCACAAAGGGAAATAATAAAATAATAAAAATAAAACATAATAAAATAATTCTCCCATAGACTTCAATGTTAAAGTCACCCATAGACTTCAATGTTAAAGTCTCCCATAGACTCCAATGTTAAAGTCTCCCATAGACTTCAATGTTAAAGTCTCCCATAGACTCCAATGTTAAAGTCTCCCATAGACTGCAATGTTAAAGTCTACCATAGACTGCAATGTTAAAGTCTACCATAGACTTTAATGTTAAAGTCACCCATAGACTTCAATGTTAAAGTCTCCCATATACTTCAATGTTAAAGTCTCCCATATACTCCAATGTTAAAGTCTCCCATAGACTTCAATGTTAAAGTCTCCCATATACTTCAATGTTAAAGTCTCCCATAGACTCCAATGTTAAAGTCTCCCATAGACTCCAATGTTAAAGTCTCCCATAGACTTCAATGTTAAAGTCTCCCATAGACTTCAATGTTAAAGTCTCCCATAGACATCAATGTTAAAGTCTCCCATAGACTTCAATGATACAGTCTCCCATAGACTTCAATGTTAAAGTCTCCCATAGACTTCAATGTTAAAGTCTCCCATAGACTTCAATGTTAAAGTCTCCCATAGACTTCAATGTTAAAGTCCCCCATAGACTTCAATGTTAAAGTCTCCCATAGACGTCAATGTTAAAGTCTCCCATAGACTTCAATGTTAAAGGCTCCCATAGACTTCAATGGTAAATCCTCCCATAGACTTCAATGTTAAAGTCTCTCATAGACTTCAATGTTAAAGTCTCCCACAGACTTCAATGTTAAAGTCCCCCATAGACTTCAATGTTAAAGTCTCCCATAGACTTCAATGTTAAAGTATCCCACAGACTTCAATGTCAAAGTCTCCCATAGACTTCAATGTTAAAGTCTCCCATAGACGTCAATGTTAAAGTCTCCCATAGACTTCAATGTTAAAGTCTCCCATAGACGTCAATGTTAAAGTCCCCCATATACTTCAATGTTAAAGTCTCCCATAGACTGCAATGTTAAAGGCTCCCATAGACTTCAATGTTAAAGTCTCCCATAGACTTCAATGTTAAAGTCTCCCATAGACTTCAATGTTAAAGTCTCCCATAGACTTCAATGTTAAAGTCTCCCATAGACTTCAATGTTAAATCATCCCATAGACTTCAATGTTAAATCCTCCCATAGACTTCAATGTTAAAGGCTCCCATAGACTTCAATGTTAAAGTCTCCCACACTGCGTGACGTCAGCAGATACACTGCGTGACGTCACCGCTCACTTGCCGTGAAAAATATTAAATTCTATTTTTTAAATCCTTTATATTAAGTTCACTTGCTTGCTTGCTTACGACCGTGCAAATCTTTCGGTCGTTTTTTAACCCACTTCCCGTGATCCAATCGAGCTGACAATATTTAATTACCAATTGCTTAATGGTGGCAGACAATCATCTGACCCATAGGTGGCAGCCATCTCAAGCCAGAGGACGAGAGGACTCTAGCCGCCCCGATGCCACGCATATAAAGGATTTATAGTGAAAAACTTTGTTTTTACGGGTTATACTTTTTATATATACAGTATATAGATTCTAGATTTGAAGCTTTCGTGACTGCAAGGATTCATCCTCAACAAGCGAAGCGTCGGGTGGCTAAAACGCAGCAAGTTGGCACAGTAGGGGGCACAGGTGGTAGTCATTTCAGTCAGTCAACCCATGGCACTTGTTGGGTCTGTCCTGTGACCTGCACCTAGCCTGGCACAATCGCCGTGGTGACGTCACCTCCACTTAGTGGCGAATGGCGGTTGTTGTTGTTGTGGGTGAATGAATGCGTTGGTGGGTGAATGGGTGGGTGGACGAACCAAAGGGTGGACGATTGAATGAGTGGGTGATTGTGTGAGTGGGTGAATGAGTGAGTAGTTGGGAGTGTGTGT
This sequence comes from Lethenteron reissneri, assembly GCF_015708825.2. Taxonomy (NCBI): domain Eukaryota; kingdom Metazoa; phylum Chordata; class Hyperoartia; order Petromyzontiformes; family Petromyzontidae; genus Lethenteron; species Lethenteron reissneri. The sequence goes on from NW_026891378.1 coordinate 1,202,681, forward strand.
GCGTGAATGACTGAGTGGGTGTGTGGATGGCTGGGTGAATTCATGAGTGGGTGTGTGGGTGAATGAATGAGTGTGTGAATGAGTGAGTGGGTGAGTGAATGAGTGGTTTGGTGAATGAATGGGTGATTGTGTGGGTGGGCGAATGAATGGGTGGATGATTGAATGAGTGGGTGATTGTGTGAGTGGGTGAATGAATGAGTAGATGGGAGTGTGTGTGCGTGAATGAATGAGTGGGTGTGTGGATGGCTGGGTGAATTCATGAGTGGGTGTGTGGGTGAATGAATGAGTGTGTGAATGAATGAGTGGGTGGGTGAATGAGTGGGTTGGTGAATGAATGGGTGATTGTGTGGGTGGGCGAATGAATGGGTGGATGATTGAATGAGTGGGTGATTGTGTGAGTGGGTGAATGAATGAGTAGATGGGAGTGTGTGTTACGTAAATTAATGAGTGGGTGTGTGGATGGCTGGGTGAATTCATGAGTGGGTGTGTGGGTGAATGAATGAGTGTGTAAATGAATGAGTGAGTGGGTGAGTGAATGAGTGGGTTGGTGAATGAATGGGTGATTGTGTGGGTGGGCGAATTAATGAGTGGGTGTGTGGATGGCTGGGTGAATTCATGAGTGGGTGTGTGGGTGAATGAATGAGTGTGTGAATGAATGAGTGGGTGGGTGAATGAGTGGGTTGGTGAATGAATGGGTGATTGTGTGGGTGGGCGAATGAATGGGTGGATGATTGAATGAGTGGGTGATTGTGTGAGTGGGTGAATGAATGAGTAGATGGGAGTGTGTGTTACGTAAATGAATGAGTGGGTGTGTGGATGGCTGGGTGAATTCACGAGTGGGTGTGTGGGTGAATGAATGAGTGTGTGAATGAATGAGTGGGTGGGTGAATGAGTGGTTTGGTGAATGAATGGGTGATTGTGTGGGTGGGCGAATGAATGGGTGGATGATTGAATGAGTGGGTGATTTTGTGAGTGGGTGAATGAATGAGTAGATGGGAGTGTGTGTTACGTAAATGAATGAGTGGGTGTGTGGATGGCTGGGTGAATTCACGAGTGGGTGTGTGGGTGAATGAATGAGTGTGTGAATGAATGAGTGGGTGGGTGAATGAGTGGTTTGGTGAATGAATGGGTGATTGTGTGGGTGGGCGAATGAATGAGTGGGTGTGTGGATGGCTGGGTGAATTCATGAGTGGGTGTGTGGGTGAATGAATGAGTGTGTGAATGAATGAGTGGGTGGGTGAACGAGTGGGTTGGTGAATGAATGGGTGATTGTGTGGGTGGGCGAATGAATGAGTGGGTGTGTGGATGGCTGGGTGAATTCATGAGTGTGTGTGTGTGTGAATGAATGAGTGTGTAAATGAATGAGTGAGTGGGTGAGTGAATGAGTGGGTTGGTGAATGAATGAGTGATTGTGTGGGTGGGCGAATGAATGAGTGGGTGTGTGGATGGCTGGGTGAATTCATGAGTGGGTGTGTGGGTGAATGAATGAGTGTGTAAATGAATGAGTGGGTGGGTGAATGAGTGTGTTGGTGAATGAATGGGTGATTGTGTGGGTGGGCGAATGAATGGGTGGATGATTGAATGAGTGGGTGATTGTGTGAGTGGGTGTATGAATGAGTAGATGGGAGTGTGTGTTACGTAAATGAATGAGTGGGTGTGTGCATGGCTGGGTGAATTCATGAGTGGGTGTGTGGGTGAATGAATGAGTATGTGAATGAATGAGTGGGTGGGTGAATGAGTGGGTTGGTGAATGAGTGTGTGAATGAGTGGGTTGGTGAATGAATGAGTGTGTGTGTGGATGGCTGGGTGAATTCATGAGTGGGTGTGTGGGTGAATGAATGAGTGTGTAGGTGGGTGACTGAATGAGTGTGTAAATGAATGAGTGAGTGGGTGGGTGAATGAGTGGGTTGGTGAATGAATGGGTGATTATGTGAGTGGGCGAATGAATGAGTGTGTGGGTGGGTGGCTGGGTGAATTAATGTGCGATTATTTGTGTGCGTGAATCAATGAGTGGGTGCGTTATTGATTGAGTCCATTGGGCGAGTGAGCGATTGAATCGGCCCGTGTATTTTGGCAACGATTTTAAAAGTAACGCCTCGTGGAAAGGTTGGGCTCTCTCGTCTCCAGCGGCGAACAGCTGGAACCACTTCCATGAGTTCCAAGCCAGGCAAAAGGTAAACTTAAGAATTCTAATCATCGTCATCATTGTCATGGTCTATGCAATGATAGATGGGTGTGTGCATCTATATATGCACCTGTGATTCTATGTGTTTCTAGATGAGTCTATGGGTATCTGTGTGGTGGGTCTATAGGTATCTGTGTGGTGAGTCTGTGGGTCTCTGTGTGGTGAGTCTATGGGTCTCTGTGTGGTGAGTCTATGGGTCTCGGTGTGGTGAGTCTATGGGTCTCTGTGTGTGAGTCTGTGGGTCTTTGTGTGTGAGTCTATGGGTCTCTGTGTGGTGAGTCTGTGGGTCTCTGTGTGGTGAGTCTATGGGTCTCTGTGTGGTGAGTCTATGGGTCTCTGTGTGTGAGTCTATGGGTCTCTGTGTGGTGAATCTATGGGTCTCTGTGTGTGAGTCTATGGGTCTCTGTGTGGCGAGTCTATGGGTCTCTGTGTGGTGAGTCTGTGGGTCTCTGTGTGATGAGTCTATGGGTCTCTGTGTGGTGAGTCTATGGGTCTCTGTGTGGTGAGTCTATGGGTCTCTGTGTGGTGAGTCTATGGGTCTCTGTGTGTGAGTCTATGGGTCTCTTGTGTGGTGAATCTATGGGTCTCTGGAGTATGGTCTCTGTGTGGCGAGTCTATGGGTCTCTGTGTGGTGAGTCTGTGGGTCTCTGTGTGATGAGTCTATGGGTCTCTGTGTGGTGAGTCTATGGGTCTCTGTGTGTGAGTCTATGGGTCTCTGTGTGGTGAGTCTGTGGGTCTCTGTGTGGTGAGTCTATGGGTCTCTGTGTGGTGAGTCTGTGGGTTTGTGTGGTGAGTCTGTGGGTCTCTGTGTGGTGAGTCTATGGGTCTCTGTGTGGCGAGTCTATGGGTCTCTGTGTGGTGAGTCTGTGGGTTTGTGTGTGAGTCTGTGGGTCTCCTAGCGAGTTTGTGGGTCTCTGTGTGTGTAAGACTATAGGTATCTGTGTGGTGAGTCTATGGGTCTCTGTGTGGTGAGTCTGTGGGTTTGTGTGGTGAGTCTGTGGGTCTCTGTGTGGTGAGTCTATGGGTCTCTGTGTGGCGAGTCTATGGGTCTCTGTGTGGTGAGTCTGTGGGTTTGTGTGTGAGTCTGTGGGTCTCCTAGCGAGTTTGTGGGTCTCTGTGTGTGTAAGACTATAGGTATCTGTGTGGTGAGTCTATACGACTTTGTGGGAGTCTATGGCTCTCTGTGTGAGCCTGCCAGACTCTGCGTGAGTCTATGGGTATCTATGAGAGTCTGTGGGTCTCTGTGTGAGTCTGTGGGTTTTTTGTGTAGAGTCTGTGGGTTTCTGAGTGAGTCTGTGGGTCTCTGTGTGAGCCTGCCAGACTTTGTGTGAGTCTATAGATATCTATGAGAGTCTATTGGTCTTTGTGCGAGTCTCTGTGTGAGTCTGTGGGTTTTTTGTGTAGAGTCTGTGGGTCTCTTAGTGAGTTTGTGGGTCTCTGTGTGAGTCTATAGGTATCTGTGTGGTGAGTCTATGGGACTTTGTGTGAGTCTATGGCTCTCTGTGTGAACTTGCCAGACTCTGTGTGAGTCTATGGGTATCTATGAGAGTCTACGGGTCTCTGTGCGAGTCTATGGGTCTCTGTGTCAGTCTGTAGGCATTTTTGTGTAGAGTCTGTGGGTTTCTGAGTGAGTCTGTGGGTCTCTGTGTGAGCCTGCCAGACTTTGTGTGAGTCTATAGATATCTATGAGAGTCTATGGGTCTCTGTGCGAGTCTCTGTGTGAGTCTGTGGGTTTTTTGTGTAGAGTCTGTGGGTTTCTGAGTGAGTTTGTGGGTCTCTGCGTGAGTCTATAGGTATCTGTGTGGTGAGTCTATGGGACTTTGTGTGAGTCTATGGCTCTGTGTGAACCTGCCAGACTCTGCGTGAGTCTATGGGATATCTATGAGAGTCTACGGGTCTCTGTGCGAGTCTATGGGTCTCTGTGTCAGTCTGTAGGCATTTTTGTGTAGAGTCTGTGGGTTTCTGAGTGAGTTTGTGGGTTTTTGTGTGGTGAGTCTGTGGGTTTTTGTGTGAGTCTGTGGGTCTCTGTGCGAGTCTCTGTGTGAGTCTCTGGCATTTTTGTGTAGAGTCTGTGGGTTTCTGAGTGAGTTTGTGGGTCTCTGTGTGGTGAGTCTGTGGTTTTTTGTGTGAGTCTGTGGGTCTCTTAGTGAGTTTGTGGGTCTCTGTGTGGTGAGTCTGTGTTTTTTTGTGTAGAGTCTGTGGGTTTCTGAGTGAGTTTGTGGGTCTCTGTGTGGTGAGTCTGTGGTTTTTTGTGTGAGTCTGTGGGTCTCTTAGTGAGTTTGTGGGTCTCTGTGTGGTGAGTCTGTGGTTTTTTGTGTAGAGTCTGTGGGTTTCTGAGTGAGTTTGTGGGTCTTTGTGTGGTGAGTCTGTCGTTTTTGTGTGAGTCTGTGGGTCTCTGTGCGAGTCTCTGTGTGAGTCTATGGGTTTTTTGTGTAGAGTCTGTGGGTTTCTGAGTGAGTTTGTGGGTCTCTGTGTGGTAAGTCTCCCCCCCTTCCTCCCACATCTCCTCAATCCTCCATCTGTGGACTTCTTCTGCTGTTGTTCCCTTCAGATTGAACATCGATTCGTCATCAACGATGGACCCGAAGCCTCTGTCAAAGGTGAGGTGAATGGGCGGAGGAGGTGGTGGAGGAGGTGGTTGAGGCGGTGGTGGTTGAGGTGGTGATGGTGGTGGTGGTAGTTGAGGTGGTGGTGGTGGGTGAGGTGGTGGTGGTTGAGGTGGTGGAGGTGGTGCAGGTGGTGCAGGATGTTGAGGCGGTGGAGGTGGTGCAGGTGGTTGAGGTGGTGGTGGTGGAGGTGGTGCAGGTGGTGCAGGTTGTTGAGGCGGTGGAGGTGGTTGAGGTGGTGGTGGTGGAGGTGGTGGTGGTGGAGGTGGTGCAGGTGGTTGAGGTAGTGAAGGTGGTGGTGGTTGAGGTGGTGGTGGTGGTTGAGGTTGTGGTGGTGCTGTAAGTGGTGGTGGTTGAGGTGGTGGAGGTGGTGGAAGTGCTGGTGTTGGTTGAGGTGGTGGTGGCAGTGGTTGAGGTGGTGGTGGTGGAGGTGGTGGAGGTGATGGTGGAGGAGGTACTGGAGGTGGAGGTTGTGGAGGTGGTGGTGGTTGAGGTGGTGGTGGTTGAGGTGGTGGTTGAGGTGGTGGTGGAGGTGGTGGTTGAGGTGGTGGTGGTCCTGGAAGTGGTGGTGGTTGAGGTGGTGGAGGTGGTGGAGGTGTTGGTTGAGGTGTTGGTGGTTGAGGTGGTGGTGGTTGAGGTGGTGGTGGGAGCCGGGTGCGGTCAAGGAATGGCTCCCTATTGCTCAACAATGTTATGTATGCCGATCATTTGGTAATTGCTGCTCACTCAGAGGAGGAGTTGGAGGTGCTGCTGCTGAGACTGGAGCGTGCCACAAAGAGGTGGGGCCTTACCATCAGCCCCACCAAAACGAAGCACCTGCCTGGGTATTTTGTACCATCGGACACTCCACCCCTACACCTCCCAATCGGTGATGGGGCAGTTGTGGAGAGAGTGGAGAGTTTCCCTGGGCAGTGTGCTCATGACCGGCTCCGGTTTGACAGCAGAGGTCTCACTCAGAATCAGTCGAGCGGCAATATATTTTCATCGTTTGCGTAACGCTGTGTGGAAGCTATCTGGTCTGTCGCTCCGCACGAAGCTTCAAGTCTTCTCGGCCACGGTCATTCCCTCTCTTCTCTACGCTTGCGAAACGTGGACCCCGCTAATGGAACATCTTCGCCGATTGGAAACATTTAGGCTGGCCTGCCTACGATCCTTTCTGGGTTTAACCTGGCTGGATTGTGTGAGGAGCTCACAAATCCTTGAAAGATCTGGACAAAGTCCCATCGGTGAGCTCCTCCGGCAGGCAAGGCTGCGTTGGCTGGGTCATGTAGCCCGCATGCCCAGCCACCGCATGCCTAAACAGCTTTTGTTCGGCCGGATCGAGGGGGTGAAACGGGCGCGGCACGGGCTAGAGAAGAGATGGAGTGATGTGGTACAGGAGGACGTGGAGCTGAGTGGACTTGCCGATGACTGGTACCAGCGGTGTCAAGATCGGCCTCTGTGGAGGAGGCTCGTGAAGGACGCTACTGGGCAGTTGGAGGCAGTCGCCCTCCAGCAACAACGGAGGGCGGAGGAGCGACGCTCACAACAACGAGCGGAGCGCCGGGTGGCTAAAGCACAGCAAGTTGGCACAGTAGGGGGCACAGGTGGTGCATCAGCCAGTCATCTCGGTAATCTCAGTCAGTCGACACACACTCATACACTCACACACACTCACACACAGTCATACACTCACACAGATTCACACACACTCACACACATTCACTAATGCACTTACACATATTCACAAAGATCCCCCGTGTAGCCTCTAGCATGTCGTAGGGGCAAGTGCTTAGTAGTGAGTAGCAGCACCTACACACACACAAAGCTCTCCCGTGTAGCCTCTAGCAGGCTGTAGAGGCAAGTGCTGTTAGTAGTAGCGAGTAGCAGCACCTACACACACACAAAGCTCTCCCGTGTAGCCTCTAGCAGGCTGTAGAGGCAAGTGCTGTTAGTAGTAGCGAGTAGCAGCACCTACACACAGACAAAGCTCTCCCGTGTAGCCTCTCGCAGTCTGT
>NW_026891378.1:1209968-1218617 GCF_015708825.2 Lethenteron reissneri
ACTTAGTGGATGATGATAATGACGACGATGATGATAATGACGATGATGATGACGATGATGATAATGACGACGATGATGATGACGATGATGATGATGATGATGATGACGACGACGATGATGATGATGACGATGATGATGACGATGATGATGATGACGACGATGATGATGACGATGATGATGACGATGATGATGACGATGACGACGATGATGATGACGATGATGATGACGATGATGATGACGATGATGATGATGATGACGACGATGATGATGACGATGATGATGACGATGACGACGATGATGATGACGATGATGACGATGACGATGATGATGATGACGATGATGATAATGATGATGATGACGACGACGATTATGATGACGACGACGATGATGATGACGATGATGATGACAATGATGATGATGACGATGATGACGATGATGATGACGACGATGACGATGATGACGATGATGATGACAATGATGACGACGATGATGATAAAGATGACGATGATGACGATGATAATGATGATGACGATGATGACGATGACGACGACGATTATGATGACGATGATGACGATGATGATGACGACGATGATAAAGATGACGATGATGACGATGATGATGATGACGACGATGATGATGACGATGAAGACGACGACGATGATGACGACGATGATGATGACGATGACGACGATGACGACGATGATGACGATGATGATGACGATGATGACGATGATGATGACGATGATGATGATGATGACGATGATGATGATGATGATGACGACGACGACGATGATGATGACGATGACGACGATGACGACGATGATGATGACGATGACGATGATGACGACGATGATGACGATGATGACGATGATGACGACAATGATGACGATGATGACGACGATGATGACGATGATGATGACGATGATGATAACGACGATGATGATGACGATGATGATGATGACGATGATAATGACGATGATGATGACGGTGATAATGACGATGATGATGACGACGATGATGACGATGATGATGACGACGATGATGACGATGATAATGACGATGATGATGACGACGATGATGACGATGATGATGACGGTGATAATGACGATAATGAAGACGACGATGATGACGATGACGACGATGATGACGATGATGATTTTGTTGATGATGACGACCACAATGATGATGATGAAGGCAGCGATGCTGATGATGAAGCCAACTACGAAGACCCAGAGGACTCTTGGCCAGGTGCAGAAAAAATCAACCAATTCGTTTGTAAGTAAACCGCGTCGAATTTCACCACCATTCCAGTTTTAGGAACCCACGGTGTCTAGGAGAGATGTTGACTACCTCGCCTGGTACGCAGGAGGTCGTGAGTTCGATCCCAGACCCTTAGAGATGTTGACTACCTCGCCTGGTACGCAGGAGGTCGTGGGTTCGATCCCAGACCCTGAGAGATGTTGACTACCTCGCCTGGTATACAGGAGGTCGTGGGTTCGATCTCAGACCCTGAGAGATGTTGACTACCTCGCCTGGTACGCAGGAGGTCGTGGGTTCGATCGCGACCATGACACCTCATATATATCTGGAGACTGCGTGTCTCTCTCTCCCCGTGGAAATGTTGACTACCTCGCCTGGTATACAGGAGGTCGTGGGTTCCATCCTGGACCCTGACGATGCCTGCTGCTGCTGCTGTATATTTGGAGTCTGTGTTTATCTCTCTCCGTGGAGATGATGACTACCTCGCCTGGTATACAGGAGGTCTGCTGTATATTTGGAGTCTGCGTGTCTCTCTCTCCCCGTGGAGATGTTGACTACCTCGCCTGGTACGCAGGAGGTCGTGGGTTCGATCCCGGACCCTGACGATGCCTGTTGCTGTATATCTGGAGACTGCGTGTCTCTCTCTCCCCGTGGAAATGTTGACTACCTCGCCTGGTATACAGGAGGTCGTGGGTTCCATCCTGGACCCTGACGATGCCTGCTGCTGCTGCTGTATATTTGGAGTCTGTGTTTATCTCTCTCCGTGGAGATGATGACTACCTCGTCTGGTATACAGGAGGTCTGCTGTATATTTGGAGTCTGCGTGTCTCTCTCTCCCCGTGGTGGCCGCGTGGATTTTTCGCCAGGTCCTCCGGTTTTTTATCTCCCCAATTAGAATCAACATCAACACTTGTGCAGAGTACTTGCCTGCTGCTATAAATTCCCACGTGGTGATGGTGGTGATGATGATATCAGCCACTTGCTAGAGCTGCTGTCAAGTTGTGATGGTGATGGTGGTGATGGTGATGATGGTGATGGTGGTGATGGTGGTGATGGTGATAGTGGTGATGGTGATGGTGGTGATGGTGGTGATGGTGGTGATGGTGATAGTGGTGATGGTGATGGTGGTGGTGATGGTGGTGATGGTGGTGATAGTGGTGATGGTGATGATGGTGGTGATGGTGATGGTGGTGATGGTGGTGATGGTGGTGGTGATGGTGGCCAGGCCGCTTGTGACGAAGGAAGTCACTCAAACAGCTCAGAGTGGTCCTTACAGCTGGTAACATAAACACTGCTTAGTTTTAATGTGGGTCTCTATGAGTATGGGTCTGTGTGGGTCTCTATGAGTGTGGGTCTTTATGAATATGGGTCTCTGTGGGTCTCTATGAGTCTAGGTCTCTGTGGGTCTCTATGAGTGTGGGTCTCTATGAGTATGGGTCTCTGTGGGTCTCTATGAGTCTGGGTCTCTGTGGGTCTCTATGAGTCTGGGTCTCTATGAGTATGGGTCTCTGTGGGTGTCTCTGAGTCCGGGTCTCTATGAGCCTGGGTCTCTGTGGGTCTCTATGAGTGTGGGTCTCTGTGGGTCTCTATGAGTGTGGGTCTTTGTGGGTCTCTATGAGTTTGGGTCTCTATGAGTGTGGGTCTCTGTGGGTCTCTCTGAGTCCGGGGCTCTATGAGCCTGGGTTTTTGTGGGTCTCTATGAGTGTGGGTCTCTGTGGGTGTCTCTGAGTATGGGTCTCAGTGGGTCTCTATGAGTATGGGTCTCAGTCGGTCTCTATGAGTGTGGGTTTCCGTGGGTCTCTATGAGTGTGGGTTTCTGTGGGTCTCTATGAGTATGGGTTTCTGTGGGTGTCTCTGAGTATGGGTCCCAGTGGGTCTCTATAAGTATGGACTTCTATGGATCTCTATTAGTATGGGTCTATGGGGGTCTCTATGAGTGTGGATCTCGATGTGTCTCTCTATATATATATCCATAGCTCCACGTGGCCTTACGCCAGGCCAAGTAAAAAAAATGCTTTTCGCAATTACTATTCACCTTTTAATTGCCTCTTCATTTCTTTCTCCGCAGCGCAATGCGACCTGCCGGGGACCGCCTCGTGCCATGACCAGGTCGCGGGAGAGCCGCCCATCTCGGCAGAGGCCATCGATGGCAGGACGCTGGCGGTAGCAGCGGGAGCGGAGCGTGAGTTCCTCCACCCGCCCCCTGGCGCAGCGTGAACGGTCTCTATGAGCGTGGGTTCTCTGTGGGTCTCTGTGAGTCTCTGTGAGTCTCTGTGTGTCTCTGTGGTTCTCTGTGGTTCTCTGTGAGTCTCTATGAGCGTGGGTTCTCTGTGGGTCTCTGTGAGTCTCTGTGGGTCTCTGAGTCTCTGCGGGTCTATGTGGGTCTCTGTGGGTCTCTGTGGGTCTCTGTGGGTCTCTATGAGCGTGGGGTTCTCTGTGGGTCTCTGTGGGTCTCTGTGGGTTCTCTGTGGGTCTCTGTGGGTTCTCTGTGAGTCTATGTGGGTCTCTGTGAGCGTGGGTTCTCTGTGGGTCTCTGCGGGTCTATGTGGGTCTCTGTGGGTCTCTATGAGCGTGAGTTCTCTGTAGGTCTCTGTGAGTCTCTGCGGGTCTCTGTGGGTCTATGTGAGTCTATGTGGGTCTCTGTGAGCGTTGGTTCTCTGTGGGTCTCTGTGGGTCTCTGTGGGTCTATGTGGGTCTATGTGGGTCTCTGTGGGTCTCTATGAGCGTGGGTTCTCTGTAGGTCTCTGTGGGTCTCTGCGGGTCTATGTGAGTCTATGTGGGTCTCTGTGAGCGTGGGTTCTCTGTGGGTCTCTGCGGGTCTATGTGAGTCTATGTGGGTCTCTGTGAGCGTGGGTTCTCTGTGGGTCTCTGTGGGTCTCTGCGGGTCTATGTGAGTCTATGTGGGTCTCTGTGGGTCTCTATGAGCGTGGGTTCTCTGTAGGTCTCTGTGGGTCTCTGCTGGTCTATGTGAGTCTATGTGGGTCTCTGTGAGCGTGGGTTCTCTGTGGGTCTCTGCGGGTCTATGTGAGTCTATGTGGGTCTCTGTGAGCGTGGGTTCTCTGTGGGTCTCTGCGGGTCTATGTGAGTCTATGTGGGTCTCTGTGAGCGTGGGTTCTCTGTAGTTCTCTGTGGGTCTCTGTGGTTCTCTGTGGGTCTCTGTGGATCTCTATGAGCGTAGGTTCTCTGTGGGTCTCTGTGGGTCTCTGCGGGTCTTTGTGAGTCTATGTGGGTCTCTGTGAGCGTGGGTTCTCTGTGGGTCTCTGCGGGTCTATGTGGGTCTCTGTGGGTCTCTGTGGGTGTCTGTGGGTCTCTATGAGCGTGGGTTCTCTGTGGGTCTACGTGGGTCTCTGTGGGACTCTATGAGTGTGGGTTCATCTGTGGGTCTCTATTAAGTGGGGATCTCTGTGGGTCTCTGTGGGTCTCTGTGGGTGCCTATGAGTATGGGTCTCTGTGAGTATGGGTGTATGTGGGTCTACGTGGTGGGGGTGTTTATGCGGGTCTCTATGTATAGTAAGCGGGGGGGGGGGGGGGTGCTCACACCTGCTAAAGTAAAAACACTTCGTGATAAATTCCCTCCAGCCTGCGACTACGAGAACCTTCAAGAGCCTCTCACCTACGCGGTGGTGAACAGAGACAGCCCAAAGCCAGCGGCAGCAGCGACAAGCACAGCGAGTGAGTTCTTACACCCGTGGGTCTCTGTGTGGGACTCTGTGGGTCTCTGTGTGGGTCTCTGTGGGTCTGTGTGGGTCTGGGTCTCTTTGAGTGTGGGTCTCTGTGTGGGTCTCGGTGTGTGGGTCTCTGTGTGGGTCTCTGTGTGGGTCTCTGTGGGTCTCTGTGTGGGTCTCTGTGTGGGTCTCTGTGTGGGTCTCTGTGGGTCTCTGTGTGGGTCTCTGTGTGGGTCTCTGTGTGGGACTCTGTGGGTCTCTGTGTGGGTCTCTGTGGGTCTGTGTGGGTCTGGGTCTCTTTGAGTGTGGGTCTCTGTGTGGGTCTCGGTGTGTGGGTCTCTGTGTGGGTCTCTGTGTGGGTCTCTGTGTGGGTCTCTGTGTGGGTCTCTGTGTGGGTCTCTGTGTGGGTCTCTGTGGGTCTCTGTGTGGGTCTCTGCGTGTGGGTCTCTGTGTGGGTCTCTGTGTGGGTCTCTGTGTGGGTCTGCATGTGTCTGGGTGTCTGAGTGTGGGTCTCTGTGGGTCTCTATCGGTCTCTATGGGTCTGTGTGGGTCTGTGTGGGTCTGGGTCTCTATGAGTGTGGGTCTGTGTGAGTCTGTGTGGGTCTGTCTGGGTCTCTATGCTTGTGGGTCTCTCTGGGTCTATGTGGGTCTGTATGGGTCTGGGTCTCTATTAGTGTGGGTCTCTGTGGGTCTATGTGGGTCTGTATGGGTCTCTGTGGGTCTCTGTGGGTCTCTTTGGGTCTCTATGGGTCTGTGCGGGTCTGGGTCTTCATGAATGTGGGTCTACGTGGATCTGTGTGGGTTTGGGTCTCTATGAGTGTGGGTCTCTGAGCATTGGGGGTGTCAGCGGTTGGAGGAGGTGCTCACACCTGCTAAAGTAAAAACACTTCGTGATAAATTCCCTCCAGCCTGCGACTACGAGAACCTTCAAGAGCCTCTCACCTACGCGGTGGTGAACAGAGACAGCCCAAAGCCAGCGGCAGCAGCGACAAGCACAGCGAGTGAGTTCTTACACCCGTGGGTCTCTGTGTGGGACTCTGTGGGTCTCTGTGTGGGTCTCTGTGGGTCTGTGTGGGTCTGGGTCTCTTTGAGTGTGGGTCTCTGTGTGGGTCTCGGTGTGTGGGTCTCTGTGTGGGTCTCTGTGTGGGTCTCTGTGGGTCTCTGTGTGGGTCTCTGTGTGGGTCTCTGTGTGGGTCTCTTTGTGGGTCTGTGTGGGTCTGGGTGTCTATGAGTGTGTGTGGGTCTCTGTGGGTCTGTGTGGGTCTGGGTCTCTTTGAGTGTGGGTCTCTGTGTGGGTCTCGGTGTGTGGGTCTCTGTGTGGGTCTCTGTGTGGGTTTGTGTGGGTCTGGGTCTCTATGAGTGTGGGTCTCTGTTGTGGGTCTCTGTGGGTCTCTGTGTGGGTCTCTGTGTGGGTCTCTGTGAGTCTCTGTGTGGGTCTCTGTGTGGGTCTCTGTGTGGGTCTCTTTGTGGGTCTGTGTGGGTCTGGGTGTCTATGAGTGTGTGTGGGTCTCTGTGGGTCTAAGTGGGTCTGTATGGATCTGGGTCTTTGTGAGTGTCTGTGTGGGTCTCTGTGTGTCTCTGTGTGGGTCTCTGTGTGGGTCTCTGTGTGGGTTTGTGTGGGTCTGGGTCTCTATGAGTGTTGGTCTCTGTGGGTCTGTGTGGGTCTGGGTCTCAATGAGTGTGTGTGGGTCTCTGTGGGTCTATGTGGGTCTGTATGGATCTGGGTCTTTGTGAGTGTCGGTCTATGTGAGTGTCTGTGTGGGTCTCTGTGTGGGTCTCTGTGTGGGTCTCTGTGTGGGTCTCTGTGTGGGTCTCTGTATGGGTCTGGGTCTCTATGAGTGTGTGTGGGTCTCTGTGGGTCTACGTGGGTCTGTATGGATCTGGGTTTTTGTGAGTGTCGGTCTATGTGAGTGTCTGTGTGGGTCTCGGTGTGGGTCTCTGTGTGGGTCTCTATGGGTCTCTGTGTGGGTCTCTGTATGGGTCTGGGTCTCTATGAGTGTGGGTCTCTGTGTGGGTCTGTATGGGTAATGGGTCTCTATGAGTGTGTGTGTGTATCTGGGTCTGGGTGTCTATGAGTGTGGGTCTATGGTTGTGTAGTTGTGGTTGTTGTGTCGTTGCGTGTCGTAGTTGTTGTGTCGTGGTTGTGTAGTTGCTGTGTATCATAGTTGTGGTTGTGTATCTTCTTGGTTCTTTCGGTAAAGTCACGTAGAAGGGAAATAATAAAATAATAAAATAATAAAACATAATAAAATACAAATCTCACGACGTTTCGGCCACAACGCAAGCAGCCGTCCTCAGGTGAAGACCAGGTCTGTCGGGGAGACAGCGTCTGAATGAAACACCAAAAAAAAAGTGCTTGTGCAGTTGTGCTAGTGTTAGTTGTGGTAGTGTAGTTGTGGTAGTGTAGTTGTGGTAGTGTAGTTGTGGTAGTGTAGTTGTGGTAGTGTAGTTGTGGTAGTGTAGTTGTGGTAGTGTAGTTGTGGTAGTGTAGTTGTGGTAGTGTAGTTGTGGTAGTGTAGTTGTGGTAGTGTAGTTGTGGTAGTGTAGTTGTGCTAGTGTAGTTGTGGTAGTGTAGTTGTGGTAGTGTAGTTGTGCTAGTGTAGTTGTGGTAGTGTAGTTGTGGTAGTGTATTTGTGGTAGTGTAGTTGTGGTTGTTGTGCTGAATGTGTCCCCGCGTGCCGTTTGTGTTCAGTCGAATCTCCGGACAAACGCCACCACCACCACCACCACCACGACTCCTCGCCACGCAGAGACACCGCGACCCACGCCACCTACGCCTCGGTCCGTGCCGCTCACGTCCGAGTCTCGACGGGGAGCGTAGAAGTACAGCCAACGGAGGGAACGATGCAGTGGCCGAACGAGTCGAGCCTCTGAGCGTCGCTCCACTGCCGTAGCTCAGCCGGTGCGCGCGTGATTAGGAGTGTAGTGTAGTGTGTATAGTAGTGTAGTGTGTAGTGTATAGTGTAGTGTGTAGTGTAGTGTGTAGTGTATAGTGTAGTGTATAGTGTAGTGTATAGTGTAGTGTGTATAATAGTGTAGTGTGTAGTGTAGTGTATAGTGTAGTGTATAGTGTAGTGTATAGTGTAGGAGTGTAGTGTAGTGTGTATAGTAGTGTAGTGTGTATAGTAGTGTAGTGTGTATAGTAGTGTAGTGTGTATAGTAGTGTAGTGTATAATTGGAGTGTAATGTGTATAGTAGTGTAGTGTATAATTGGAGTGTAGTGTGTATAGTAGTGTAGTGTGTAGAGTAGTGTATAGTGTAGTGTATAGTGTATAGTAGTGTATAATTGGAGTATAGTGTAGTGTATAGTGTAGTGTATAGTGTAGAGTATAGTGTGTGTAGTGTACAGTGTAGTGTATAGTGTAGTGTATAGTGTAGTGTATAGTGTAGTGTATAGTGTAGTGTATAGTGTAGAGTATAGTGTAGTGTATAGTGTAGTGTATAGTGTAGTGTATAGTAGTGGAGTGATCGATAATTGAGGGAGCAGGGACGGGGTTAGTCAGGACAAACTCGTGGTGGAACCAGGAGGTTCCTACTAGTACAAAAGACAAAAGTCTATTTTTTTATACTTTTTGCATCGTTTACATTATGGGAGCTACCCACATGCCAAATTTCAAGTTTGTAGCATGTTGAGAAGTACGCTAAACATTTCGAACAGACACGCACATCCACAAATTTTCCTTTTGTATATATATATATAGAAGACTTTGAGGCGCTGAATTCA
>NW_026891378.1:1226411-1279545 GCF_015708825.2 Lethenteron reissneri
CTGCTGGCACAGCATAGAGGTCAATGTCCTGTTAAGCCTCTCCACCATCCCGTCCGTCTGCGGGTGGTACGGGGAGGTACGCACCTTTTTGGTACCCAACAGGTCGCACACCTCCTGCAGTAATTTACTCGAAAAATTTTTCCCTTGGTCAGTCAGCAAGCGTTCGGGAGCCCCCTTGTCCAGGACGTAGCCCTGGACAAAGGCGTCCGTCACAGCCGCCGCCGACTGGTTGGCGAGTGGCCACGCCATAGGCCACCGGGTAAAATATTCGACCCCCACCAACAGGTACTTATTACCCCTAGGCGTGACCGGAAAGGGCCCCAGAATATCGAGTGCAACGAGCTCGTTAGTGCGCGAGACCTGAATAGATTGCAGCGGTGGATTAGCTGCCACGGGCGGTGGTTTCCGTCTGGCGCACTCAACACAACCCTTCAGAATATTCACCACGTCACCCCCCATTCCCGGCCAATAATAGTCACGCTGAAGCAGGGCAAGCGTTTTGTTAACTCCCAAATGCAAGAGGCGTTCGTGTGCGGCCAAGACAACCTTCCCCCTCACAGCAGAAGGCACCACAATCGCATGCCGCCGGGACAAACTGTCCCATCTCATCAACAGGCCCTGCTTAAGCTCGTAGGAGCCAGTTCGGTCGTGGCTACCTTCGGAACCCTCCGTCCTTTCGGCGCAATGCAGCAGGGAGCTGTCCGCCATTGGAGACGGCCCCACTCAATCAACGACAGTGAGAGCAGCGAGTCCTGACCCCCTGGGGTAGCGGGACCATCCCCAATTGGTGTGCTCGCGGTCGCAACCACGCCTCCCTACCTTCCGTAACCGGAGGTTTACAGCGCGCCGATCCCGATAAGCACGCACATTTGTGACAAGGCAACAACCGCGCAGGGCATCGGCATTCGTGTGTCGCAACCCTTTACGGTACGTAGTCGTGAACTGATAGTCCTGGAGGACTTCCAACCACCGCGACAATTGGCCCGAGGGCTGGGCAACCCGTAATGAATACTGGAGCGCCGCATGGTCCGTCCGGACCGTGAAATGACGACCATAGAGATATGGCCTGAATTGTTGTACAAAAAAAACAATGGCAAGTAGTTCACGACGGGTGACGCAGTAGCGCTGCTCTGCCGGCGACAACACCCTGCTACCATAGGCGACCACCCGTTCGACCCCTCCAACGACTTGGGACAGCACTCCCCCAATGCCCGTGTTGCTAGCATCCGTGTCTAGCAAGAAGGGACTCTCAAAGTCTGGATAGCACAAGGGTGGGGCCCTTACCAAGGCGTCCCGGAGGGAGCAGAATGCAGCCTCCTCCTCCGGTCCCCACCGGAACTTCACTCCTTTTGCCGTTAGAGCGTGCAAGGGCTTTGCAATGGTGGCGAAGTGCTCAACGAATCGGCGATAATACGAAGCAAAAACCGATGAAACTGCGCACGTCTGACACTGACGTGGGCGTCGGCCACGAACTGACACAGTCCGTCTTCGCAGGATCGGTAGAAATCCCCGAAGAGTCGACAATGTGACCCAAGTACCTCACGGATTTACGAAAAAAGATGGCATTTGGCCGGTTTAAACTTTAATTTAGCCGATCGCATTCGCAAGAACACCCCTCTCAATCGCTGGAGGTGTTCTTCGAACGTTTTACCGAAAACAATGACATCGTCAAGGTAAATGAGGCACGTCTCCCACTGCAAGCCCGACAAAACCAATTCCATAAGACGCTGAAACGTCGCAGGAGAGGAGTGAAGTCCCATGGGTAACCGGTTAAATTGAAACAGGCCCCCTGGAGTCCGGAATGCAGTCTTAGGCTTAGACTCCTCGTCGAGTGGCAACTGCCAAAATCCGGACAATAAATCAAGAGTCGAAAAGTATCGCGCACCGGACAATGCGTCGAGAGACTCGTCCATCCTGGGGAGCGGATACGCGTCGGCCACCGAGATCTTATTCAGGCGGCGGAAATCGACGCAAAATCGCAGGGACCCGTCCTGCTTTTTAAACGAGCACAATAGGTGCTCCCCAAGGACTGGAAGAAGGCGAAATAATGTCGGCTTCCAGCATATCGTTAACTGCCGACTGAACATGTTCCTTCTCAGCAGGACTCAGTCGGAAGGGATTTTGCCTGACCGGTGCCGCATCGCCCGTTTCAATGTGGTGGCGTAGCAGGTCCGTGCATCCGATATCATACTTATGTTTACTGAAGACATCCGAAAATTCAATCAGCAACCCGCGCAACGCACCCAACTGTAGCGCTGACAAATCGTCAGAGTCCGCGCACAGCATATCAATCCAATCTAGGTCCTCCTTTGATGGTACGCTATTCGTGGGGCTCGGATCAGCCTGCGCAACCAGCCTCTCCTCCGCAGGGACCCGTGCCGCGTGAGCCAGCACGGTGCCCTGCTGAATGACGGCCGGCCGCGCCCCAGCGTTTAAAACCATGACAAACGGATCCCTGTCTGCCCCAACCAAAGTGTGAGCCACCGATAAATCGAGACCTCCAACAGCCCTATTAGAAGGACCCAAAAGCATGGCCTGTTCCGAGGCCTCCTTCCCCCATGGCTTCCGTAACCGGAGGGGAATCAACATTTGTGAACCCGGGGCACGTGCACGGTCTGTGTTGCTAACGCCTGAATGGCAGCGCACGCCGTCCGAATTACATTAGGGCTCGTCAAAAATGAAATACGGCGACCCGATGGTAGTTCAATGCAACGCTGATCAATGAGAATTTTGATGGGCATTTTCGCCAAAAAATCAGTGCCCAATAGGCAAGGAACCGCCAGGGAAGATGAAACGAAAACGGGTCCCGACAATTTGATATCACCAATGCAAATGGACGCCCTAATCTGACCGATAATGCCCAACGATCCCCCGTTTGCGGCGTAAAATGGCACATCCACCGGAAGAAGCGGACGACATTGTACCGGGAGAATATTATAAATGAGATCCGAAATAATAGTCGCCGATGCCCCCGTGTCCACTAACACCCTGACCTCGACCCCATCAATCGATCCGGTAACGACGGATGAACCCGCTGAGGCAGCCACTATTCTGTGCCCCAATTCCGACCATTTAATGTCTCCCCGGTCCCGGCCGAACCCCCCTCTCCGAACCGAATCCCCGAACTCTACTCGGCTCTCCCTCGTCGCAACGCGACGACCCATACGTGTCGAGTATGCGGGCCAAGCATGTGAGGTGCCGCGACTTGCCGGGGTTTGCAGTGATGACTTGGGGCCTTGGTCGTCGTCCAGCCGAGGTCCCATGGCGCGCTGACGTGGGGCGCGGCAACCGGAGGCCACGTGGCCACGAAGGCCGCAGTTATAGCAGGTGATGACAGTAGTCGGAGATCTCGGTTGCTCCAGCTTGCGGGCCGCTCGCAGAGGCGAACGACCCCCCGACCTCCAGTCCCCCGCTCGTCCCGCGATGAACGCGTCCTCTCGTGGGCTGACGACTTGGGGCACGGTGTCAACCGGACCCGGAGTTGAGGCCACGGCAGCGTTGCAGACGACCCCCTGCTTTCGTTGAAGGACCTCGTGCGCTTGCATGCTCGTGGCGACCCGTAATGAAGAAATATCGGTGTCGTCGGCCGTGTTGATGGGGACCCCCAGGTCCTGCGCCAACTTGAGCAGCTGCTCCAAAACCATCGCATCTTGGCCCTCCTCGTCCATACGAGGGAACGCGGCGTCAGCGAGAGCGAGCAACGCCGTGCGGTAGGCGAGCACGGTCTCCGTGTCCGCCTTCCGTCTTGCGTAGAAATGATGGCGGCACGCCGAGGGAGGACCGTAGACTTTGGCCATGAGAGCCAGCGCATCCTTGAGCGTGGAGCGGTCCGACCTGCGTGCGGACGTGAAGGCCGCGAGCGGGTTGTCGTCCAGCATGGCAGGCAGTGCCCGCAGTGCCGTAGCGTCGGACCAGGCGGACATCTCTTGATGCGCCAAAAATCTGCGCTGAAATTGGCTCCAATCCCCGCCTTCCGCCTTGAATGCTGACAACGTGGGAAGGCGCTGCTGAAAGATAAAGTCGTCCTCCTCCTCGTGCTTCCTCTCTGCCCCCCCGTCGGTGTGTAAGATGGCGGCCCCAGTGGCGGGTGTGTGATGGCGGTCCGCCGCGCGCGTTGGTGACGTCAGCGGCCGCGCATGGAGAACCGCTGCCACGTGGTGATGGCCGTTCCCGCCAAAAGTTGGAGCGGATGAAATGGCGGGAATCGCCAAATCGTTTTGGCGGGAATCTGCAGGGCGATCCTGTAGCACGTCGGCCGCCGTCCCCGCTCCTCCCGACGAGCTGATCTCCGCCAAGATGGACGCGGCGGCGAGCAGCAGCTCCGCCAGACGGGAGTGTGCCTCGCGAAGCACGGTGTCAGTCCCCCGTCGCTCGACCGGCGCCGTCGGTGGATCCTGCCCCGTGGGCAGCTCCTCTTCCTCACCCCCTGATGCCCGCTGGCCCGCGTCGTCGAGGTTGTCCTCGTGGTCAATCCCGTGGGTCCGACGGTTCCTCCTTGTATCCATGCTTGGAGGACCGTTTCACTTCTGACGCCAGTTGAAGTATGGGAATTGACGGCAGGAACTTCTTGACGGGTAACACACTTTTATTAAATCCTTTAGGTATCACAATACAACGTGTGGTCTCTCTTCTTCCTCCGACACACTCCACTAATCTCGTGTAAGCTCTAGGCCTCTGGCTACACCCGATACACTGGACTCGTGTAGACCCTATGCCTCTGGCTACACACAATATACTCGACTCGTGTAAGCCCTATGCCTCTGGCTACACAATACACTCGACTCGTGTAAGCCCTATGCCTCTGGCTACACAATACACTCGACTCGTGTAAGCCCTATGCCTCTGGCTACACAATACACTCGACTCGTGTAAGCCCTATGCCCTGGCTACACATAGTACATTCGGCTCGTGTAGACCTATGGCTACACCCACTACACTCGCCTCTGGGTTACACAGAGTCCCGGTCCCCTTAGGACAGCGGGGCTAGGTACCGCAGGGCTCTAGGTCTTCATCCCCGTCTTCCTTCTTCGCTGGTTACACACTGCCCTTACGCCTGTGTGCATCCCCTTTTATAGCCCCTGCTCACGAGGGACGGAGCTGATGCGGCGTCGACGTGAGCGTCGTTCCTTAATGACCCAATCACGACGCACTCTCTCTCAGCGCGTCACCGCCCACAGCCAATCGGTACCCCGTAACCCACGACCCCGCGCTGACCCCTGATCCTCCACCGTCAGCGCGCGTCACCACCTACACAGCCAATCATCACGCACTGTGCATACGATCCTTAATCCCAGCGCGTATCACCTCTACATCTGTACTGCTCGTCGTTTGAGGTTGTTCTCTGGTCTGACACTGCTAGTGAGACACTGGTAGTGAGACACTGTTAGTGAGACACTGGTGGTGAGACACTGGGTAGTGAGACAATGGGTAGTGAGACACCGGTAGTGAGACACCGCTAGTGAGACACTGGGTAGTGAGACACTGGGTAGTGAGACACTGGTGGTGAGACACTGGTGGTGAGACACTGCTAGTGAGACACTGGGTAGTAAGACACTGGTGGTGAGACACTGGGTAGTGAGACACTGCTAGTGAGACACTGCTAGTGAGACACTGGGTAGTGAGACACTGGTAATGAGACACTGCTAGTGAGACACTGCTAGTGATACACTGGTAGTGAGACACTGCTAGTGAGACACTGGTGGTGAGACACTGGGTAGTGAGACACTGGTGGTGAGACACTGGGTGGTGAGACACTGGTGGTGAGACACTGGGTAGTGAGACACTGGTGGTGAGACACTGGTGGTGAGACACTGCTAGTGAGACACTGGGTGGTGAGACACTGGGTAGTGAGACACTGGTGGTGAGACACTGCTAGTGAGACACTGGGTGGTGAGACACTGGGTAGTGAGACTGCTAGTGAGACACTGGGTAGAGAGACACTGGGTAGTGAGACACTGGTGGTGAGACACTGGTGGTGAGACACTGGGTAGTGAGACACTGCTAGTGAGACACTGGGTAGTGAGACACTGGGTAGTGAGACACTGGGTGGTGAGACACTGCTGGTGAGACACTGGTGGTGAGACACTGGGTAGTGAGACACTGTTAGTGAGACACTGGTGGTGAGACACTGGGTAGTGAGACAATGGGTAGTGAGACACCGGTAGTGAGACACCGCTAGTGAGACACTGGGTAGTGAGACACTGGGTAGTGAGACACTGGTGGTGAGACACTGGTGGTGAGACACTGCTAGTGAGACACTGGGTAGTAAGACACTGGTGGTGAGACACTGGGTAGTGAGACACTGCTAGTGAGACACTGCTAGTGAGACACTGGGTAGTGAGACACTGGTAATGAGACACTGCTAGTGAGACACTGCTAGTGATACACTGGTAGTGAGACACTGCTAGTGAGACACTGGTGGTGAGACACTGGGTAGTGAGACACTGGTGGTGAGACACTGGGTGGTGAGACACTGGTGGTGAGACACTGGGTAGTGAGACACTGGTGGTGAGACTAGGCCCTGAAGAAGGCTACTGTCACTGGTGTAGACCAATCCATTTCAACGACAAGGCCACATCAACCTCTGTTTCATTATTATTCAAGACAATTCATCACTTGTCTAAAGCCAAAATGCTTCCGAAATAATTGCTATCCCTACTCTTTGTTTTTTTCGGTAAAGTCACGTAGGTAAAAACATAAAATAAATTAAATTTTCAGGTGGGGACAACTTAGCGAAAGCACACTGTGACTTCACCGAACTTTACCGAAAAAACCAAAGAGTATGAATCCTTGCAGTCACGACAACTTCAAATCTAGAATTAAATGCTATCCAACTTTATTAATTCTGGGTCACTGAGAATGAAAATGATGCTTAACATTGCTGATTGGCTCCAGTTTTCAAGATATGCTTACTGAGTCAGTATATACGGCCCTTGACTTGGGAATGGCGGAGGATAAGTGAGTTATAAAGGGAAGAGATCTCAATTAATACCAGAAATGACTAATATACATCTTTGACTGGAACTGTGAATCAATTTATGACTGGGTTTGGACTGTACGTGCTTTTTGAGCAACACAATGAATGATGCAATCTGAATCTTGTATTGCGTCATATATGATATGAATTGCATCGTGTTATTCCTATAAGTCATGGATGATGCAATCATAACTAGTCTTACATCAAATTTCCATTTAAAGCTTTCGTGACTGCAGGGATTCATCTTCTTGGTTCTTTCGGTAAAGTCACGTAGAAGGGAAGTAATAAAATAATAAAAATAAAACATAATAAAATAATTCTCACGACGTTTCGGCCACAACGCAAGCAGCCGTCCTCAGGTGAAAACCAGGTCTGTCGAGGCGACAGCGCCTGAATGAAACAGCACACGAGCTTGGAGCAAGGCGCCCAGCTTATATATATGCTCCAAGCTCGTGTGCTGTTTCATTCAGACGCTGTCGCCTCGACGGACCTGGTTTTCACCTGAGGACGGCTGCTTGCGTTGTGGCCGAAACGTCGTGAGAATAATTTTATTATGTTTTATTTTTATTATTTTATTACTTCCCTTCTACGTGACTTTACCGAAAGAACCAAGAATAAAAAAAAAACAAATCTTCGGTCAGTGGTTAAACATGAAAAGGAAATGTCTGCCTTTTGCGGTGCCAATGACTTGAAGAAAGCCAGACGATGTCTAAAACTTGACTAGGAGTTTTCGTGACTTTCGAAGAAACGTAATAAACCGGGCTATGTCTTCTTGGTTCTTTCGGTAAAGTCAGATGAATCCCTGCAGTCACGAAAGCTTTCAATCTAAATTTAACCGCCACTACGGGGTGGGATTCCACAAAACTTTAACTACATGACTTTACCGAAAGAACCAAGAAGGTGAATCCCTGCAGTCACGAAAGCTTTGAATCGAAATTTAACCGGGCTATGCGTTAATTGTGTGTTGACCGACTCTCTGTGTTGCATTGCATTTCCAAATTTTACTAAGTTTGTTTGATTTAATGTGTTTGCTCTCTCTCTCTCTGTGTCTCCCCTCGTGTTGTTGATCTTATTTCCTGCAGTCACGAAAGCTCCAAATCTCTCATTGACATTCTAATTTATCTACCCCCCCCATTCTCTCTCTGCCCCCCTCTCTTTTCTATTTAAGGCCTCGAAACAGAGGCGTTGTTTCTCTGTGTATCTCTGTGTGTGTCTCTCTCTCTCTCTGTGTGTCTCTGTGTTGTCTCTCTCTGTGTGTCTGTGTGTCTCTCTCTGTGTCTCTGTGTGTGTCTCTCTCTGTGTCTCTGTGTGTGTGTGTCTCTCTGTTTGTCTCTGTGTTATCTTTCTCTGCTTGTGTGTCTGTCTGTGTTGTCTCCGTGTGTCTCTGTGTGTTGTCTCTCTCTCTGTGTGTCTCTGTGTGTTATCTCTCTGTGTGTGCCTGTGTGTGTCTCTCTCTGTGTGTCTCTGTGTTATCTCCCTCTGCTTGTGTGTCTGTGTGTGTGTGTCTCTGTGTGTCTGTGTGTGTCTCTCTCTCTGTGTGTGCCTGTGTGTGTCTCTCTCTGTGTGTCTCTGTGTTATCTCCCTCTGCTTGTGTGTCTGTCTGTGTTGTCTCCGTGTGTCTCTGTGTGTTGTCTCTCTCTCTCTGTGTGCCTATGTGTGTGTCTCTCTCTGTGTGTCTCTGTGTTATCTCTCTCTGCTTTTTTGTCTGTCTATGTGTCTCCGTGTTTTGTCTCTCTCTCAAATTTAGCAATCTTTGGAAGAACGTAATCAACCAAGGAGGGTGTTAAATGTTATGTTAGCCGACTGTCTGTGTTGTATTGCATTAGATTTCTAAGTTCACTAAGTTTGTTTTCTCTTTCATTTATACCTGATGATGATGATTGCCTGTGTTGCAATGAAAACGTCGTATGTTAGTTTTTAATTTATTATTTTCTCTTTCTACGTGACTTTACCGAAAGAACCAAAGGGTTAATGTCTAGACACTGTAGACCAGCGTTATCAGAACCGTGCGTGTGTAGACTCTCACCACAAGCACCACATGTGGAAAATACAGCCTCGTGGTTCCTTACAAAAGGTGTATATTTAGTATTCTGGGTTCTTTCGGTAAACTGACGTAGATTGAAAACAAAAATTCCCAAAAAAACATTTGAATAAAAATTTTGTTTCATTAAAATAATAAAAAAAAAGTCGTAATAAATTTAAAATAATAAAAGCAAACCAAAACCAAGATAAAAATAAAAAAAATCGTAAAATTAATTTTTTAATAAAAATACATTGAAAATAATAAAAGCAATTTATTTTCATTCATAATTTTATTTAACTATTTTTATTGTGTTTTTTTTTACTTTTATTATTTTCTCTGGGTCTCTGTGGATCTCAATGAGTATGGGTCTCTATGGGTCTATGTGAGTCTCTGGATCTCTGTAGGGAGTCTATGAGTATGGGTCTCTATGGTTCTATATGAGTCTCTGGATCTCTGTGGATCTCAATGAGTATGGGTCTCTATGAGTCTATGTAAGTCTATGGATCTCTGTGGATCTCAATGAGTATGGGTCTCTATGAGTATGGGTCTCTATGGGTCTATGTGAGTTTATGGATCTCTGTAGGAGGTCTATGAGTATGGGTCTCTATGGGTCTACGTGAGTCTCTGGATCTCTGTGGATCTCAATGAGTATGGGTCTCGATGGGTATGGGTCTCCGTGGGTCTATGTGAGTCTATGGATCTCTGTGGATCTCAATGAGTATGGGTCTCTATGAGTATGGGTCTCTATGGCTCTATGTGAGTTTATGGATCTCTGTAGGAGGTCTATGAGTATGGGTCTCTATGGGTCTACGTGAGTCTCTGGATCTCTGTGGATCTCAATGAGTATGGGTCTCGATGGGTATGGGTCTCCGTGGGTCTATGTGAGTCTATGGATCTCTGTGGATCTCAATGAGTATGGGTCTCTATGAGTATGGGTCTCTATGGGTCTATGTGAGTTTATGGATCTCTGTAGGAGGTCTATGAGTATGGGTCTCTATGGGTCTACGTGAGTCTCTGGATCTCTGTGGATCTCAATGAGTATGGGTCTCGATGGGTATGGGTCTCCGTGGGTCTATGTGAGTCTATGGATCTCTGTAGGGAGTCTATGAGTATGGGTCTATATGGGTCTCCGTGGGTCTATGTGAGTCTCTGGATCTCTGTAGGAGGTCTATGAGTATGGGTCTCTATGGGTCTTCGTGGGTCTCTATGGGTCTTTCTGAGAGTCTGTAGAAACTTAGCTTTGGGAGTATTTGGCCAATGCTGCTGTGACATTGTCCACGGAGCGACAAAAACAATAAATAAGTATAACCCGTAAAAACAAAGTTTTTCACTCTAAATTCTTTATATGCGTGGCGGCTAGAGTCCTCTCGTCCGCTGGCTTGAGATGGCTGCCACCTATGGGTCAGATGATTGTCTGCCAGTATTAAGCAATTGGTAATTAAATATTTAATTTGTTTTCCCTAAACAGTGTAAAATTTTGGGAAAAAAATTTCACGAACATTAATTGTCTCGCACAACGAGTCTGTGTGCAAAATGTCAGCTCGATTGGATCACGGGAAGTGGGTTAAAAAACGACCGAAAGATTTGCACGGTCGTAAGCAAGCAAGCAAGTACGCAAGCAAGCAAGCGAACTTAATATAAAGGATTTAAAAAAGGCTCATACGTTGCTCAGCGGGGGAAAGTGCACGTGGCGAAATAATCACTCGAAAATAATCGTTGACAAGGCTCAGCCAAAGCCACCCCGACGTTCATTGTTTCGAGAACTCCGTGTTGCAAGTTCCCCTGTTTTGTCGGTTCCTTTCCGCAGGTGTCAGTGGCTGTGTGTGACTGGGAGAGATAAGCCCCGTCTGTGTCCACAGCCACCACCATCCCCCAGCCAGGGTGGCCATGCATATTTTAACTGAGCAATCTCAATAGTGTAGTGTATAGTGTAGTTTATAGTAATGTATGGTGTGGAGTATAATAGTGTAATGTATAGTGTATACTAATGAAGTGTATAATAGTGTAGTGTATAGTATATAATAGTGTAATGTATAGTGTATACTAATGTAGTTTATAATAGTGTAGTGTATAGTGTATACTAATGTAGTGTATAATACTGTAATGTATAGTGTATACTAATGTAGTGTATAATAGTGTAGAGTATAGTGTATAATAGTGTAATGTATAGTGTATACTAATGTAGTGTATAATAGTGTAGTGTATAATAGTGTAATGTATAGTGTATACTAATGTAGTGTATAATAGTGTAGTGTATAGTATATAATAGTGTAATGTATAGTGTATACTAATGTAGTTTATAATAGTGTAGTGTATAGTGTATAATAGTGTAATGTATAGTCACTATAGTGTATACTAATGTAGTGTATAATAGTGTAGAGTATAGTGTATAATAGTGTAGTGTATAATAGTGTAATGTATAGTGTATACTAATGTAGTGTATAATAGTGTAGTGTATAGTGTATAATAGTGTCGTGTATAATAGTGTAATGTATAGTGTATAATAATGTAGTGTATAATAGTGTAGTGTATAGTGTATAATACTGTTGTGTATAATAGTGTAATGTATAGTGTATACTAATGAAGTGTATAATAGTGTAGTGTATAGTATATAATAGTGTAATGTATAGTGTATACTAATGTAGTTTATAATAGTGTAGTGTATAGTTGTTGTATATGTTGGTTATCAAAATTTGTTATGTTGTATGCGTGCGTGGGTGAAGTTATTATGTTGTATATGTGGGTTATGAATATTCAGTGAAAATAATAATAATTAAATGAAATTTGGCCAAATGTGTAATTATCCGGAAATATGTTAATTTATGTAATTATGCACATTTAAATTATGCCAATTCGAGAGGTAATCGTATTAATTATGCGAGTGGGTGTAATTATGATAATGCAAGTCGTTATGATAACCAGACCCCGCCTCGGTGACGAGGGTGGGTTATCGATCGGAATAAGGCAATTAATCGTATGCAGTTATGCAGGTGTGGTGTAAGTATGCAAGATTAACTTAGATTAACTCGGCATCGTTGTCTAGGTTCGTCTCATTCTCGCTTTAACATTCCCAGAGTGTGTATTCGTGGTTATATTTTAGGTCCCCGGTTCACCCCGTTATCGCTTTAACATTTACTGAGTATGTATTAGTGTGTTTATTAAGGTCACCAAGTTCAGATCTCAACGCAGAAGCAGATCTTATGCATAGATTTCAGGAAAGAATCACACAACCACTTCTGTATTGATCAATTTATTACTAATTCAACCTTAACTATGATATAGTATGCGAACTCTCAATCCCGGAACGTCAACACGGCATCAATACAGTATCATCAACGATTGTCTGATTTCACTTTGACAACGGCACATGGATCCCGCATAACGCGATGGTTGTTAGTGAGAGAGAGTCGTTACAATATGCAAATACTATGCTAAGAAAACCTTAACGTTAATGAATGATTATACTCAATATTGTTCACGCAGTACCGCACTCCTTATTGATCATACGCAACCCTTATCACGTTGTTAGCACCTTGGGTCACGGGACAGTTGAATATTCTGTAGAGGATGCGAGTACGTGCGGCGATTATGACTGAAAGATACTTGAAAGATTATACGGCGATAAAAAAACACAATCAAAGACAGTTATTATTCTTAAAGGCACCAATCTCAACAGATACATCGGCAGGTTATCTGACAACAGAACGGCTCGGAGTAAGGGCCTGCGACGGTGCTCCTTTTCCGAAGATCGTTATCTTATACCAAGTTTACTAATTGGGGACCAGATCACCTGATAAGGATCCGGTGGGCCACCACTCCCCACGTGAGCGTGGCTCGGCGGAAGGAGGTGCCAAGAATCAGTTCGTATTGATGGATCTGTTGGGAATTTATGCGATTAAGAGTACAGCCCACTAAATATTAAAGATAAAAATTACGAATACTTTTATAACCGACGGATGGCCATCACTCGGTCTCGTTGTGATGCCTTCCCAGCCACGGATGGCTTATGGGTTCGAGTGTGTTTGAGTGGTAAGAGTTGTCTTGAATAGTCAGTGTTCGGAGTCGATTCTTTATGTCAAACAGACGCCTGGTGGTCGTGTGGTGAGGGGGCGGTGCGCGTCATACGTATCAGTCGCTCCCCTGTCACCGTGGTGAACTGGTTCGGATGCCCGTTGATACGCTGTCGCAGTTCGGAACCCGGTCGGTAGGTGGCGCCCACAACTCGCTCGCAGCGTGCAGTGTTGGGTCGTCGACCAGGGTGTGCACGGAGCCTCGTCGCCAAACCGCGACCCTCACCACTCCGGCGGCAGCAGAGACCTCCGACTCGGCAGAGGTTGACCCACGCAGGCCGAGTTGAGCTGTCAAGCGGGTCTTGCCCGCCTGCAGAGGAGATGGGGAGCCGCTTGAGTCGAGCCCCGAGAGCCGGCTTTGGTAAGCCGATCGAACTCGGCTGAGTCCCAGACGAGCTGAAGATGAGTCGAGCCGACCCGCTGGTCGCAGCTCGCTCCTGAGCCGACCCTCCCGGTCGAGCTCGCTCCTGAGTCGACCCGCTGGTCGCACTCGCTCCTGAGTCGACCCGCTGGTCGCACTCGCTCCTGAGTCGACCCGCTGGTCGCACTAGTTTCCAATGCTCAGGATCCTTTCCTTTATGCCGAAAAATCCCCCTGGATCCCGCCCACAAGGCGGGGCTTCTTTCGATTTTTGCTGTGTCAGGATCTGTCCGTAGGCAGGTGTGTCCATGTGTGTGTCCGTACGTCCGTATGTCCTTGTGTGCATCACCCACGGTATATTCCGTTGTCACACTCCCTCCATAAAACCCACGAGCAAACAATCAGATGTTACAAATTGCCTCGAAGTCGTCTCTCTGTCTGGGTGCAATATTATCTCTTGTCTGGCCTTCTTCATGAACCCAAAACACAGACGTTACAAATCGTCTCATAGGCGTCTTTGTTCGTGTTGCACAACCTGGAGGGAGGGACAACACTCTCTCCGACCCGGCGCACAAAGAAATGGTTAAAAAGTTTTAAGTTAACATTTGTCCCTTACTATTTCACAGTTATGATTCTGTATGTAACCTAAGGTCTGTCGTTTCCCATCGTGGTGCTTGACTCAAGTGGAGGGGTTTCCCCGAGCGTATACACACTCCTATCCCGCGCTGCGGGGATACAAAGACGGCCGGGATCTCCCTTTCTCTCCGACCCTGGGTTTAACATCGTTTTTTTTTTATTATGTATTTATTTCGACCTGGTGATGATTCATCCCGTTATCCTGGCTTTTCATAAGTTTTACTTTTGTCTTTTCATGCATATGCTTATTATTATTAATTTATTTCCGATATCTTAGGTTAAGGGGTAAGTTTCTTGATCCTAGGAATTCGTATTCCTTGGTGTCTGCATGGTTATATAAGCGGAATATAGTTTACGGTGAATAGCGTTAACATTGATGTTATGTACGATATTATGTATTGTGATGTCTTTAACTTAACTTGTTTGTCAGGGCTTTACTGACACGAAGTTGCATTCCATAGCCCCGCAGTCTTTGCCCCACCCTATCTCTGCTCGCCGTTGTTGTTGCTGTCCAGCTGACACCGTTAACTCAATGCCTCATTAATTTCCGTCACTCCTTGTAGGTGAGGGCGGTTGAACCTTGGAGTCAGTTCTGGTTTTTGTCTGCCTGCTTCTTCTTGTGTCCCCTGACCCCGGGAGTTATTATTTCTACTTTTATGGCCTGTCGAAGCCCGACTCGCTGTTGCTGGGCTGGTGTCGTTCCCGGCTTTTTGCTTACGTTTGCAGTTCGCCGTGCTCTTAATTTCCTTCCTTCTTCAACCTTATATCGACTATTCGCTCCTGTCTGGGTGCGATTCAATTTTGACTTAGGAAGGTTCTGATTGTCATATGCTTCGGGTCGAGTTGTATAGAAAGTATTAAAGTATGGAAATAACATTTCATATTGACTTAATGATGGTGATGGTTCAGTAGGCGTAACTTGTGGCCTGGTTTAATTGGAGTGGGTGTGAATATCAATAACTTTAGCCTACCCTGTTGTTAAATTCCGACTTTAACGTTACTTTAATAGCAATACAAAATAATTGAGCTTTTTGTCTTAACTAGGCGAACGCGAACTTCTGGTGACCCCCGCAGCCTTGTTGTTCAGCTGGGTCTGCCTCCTTGAGAGATATACAACACTCTTATTCTCGTCTCACTGTGGCCATCCAACCTTCTGCTCTGGGAGTGTTATTCTTAATTTCAGGTCAAAGGCCCCCTCACGTTCAGACGTGCAGGGTTGTTTAAATCAGCTCCCTCCCCTGTGCACACAGCCTTGAGCTGACCCACTTCATTTGACCACTCACCCTGGATTTAATAATTTAATTCCTTGGCCTTTTTGGGTTTATCTTTGTTCCCTCAGCTGCAGGAGGACAAGGCGTACTTCTACCTCCCCCCTGTGTGCACGTGTTCCAACTAGCTCGGAATCCCTAAACACACAATCAGTGATGATTCCTGGCTTTCTGTGGTTGTGATTTAGACAAAGGCGCCCCTGCTTTCTTCCATTGCCTTTGAGTCGACACTGCCCTATTATTTGCCCATGTGCTGAGGTCATAGAATTCGTTTTGACTTCAGTAATATTAACATTCAGTATTGGATTAGCAAATGGGCAATGGTTCATTGATGTAGCTCGCAGCCTGGTCTCCTATTTGAGCGAGCGCGAGGATCGATAATTTAGCCTACTCTGTTGTTGAATTTCGAATTTTGACGTTACTTTAAAACCATGCAGGATGGTTGGGCTTTTTGCCTTAACTATGTCTGGCTGACACTCCCACTGTCTCTGCTGCCTGCACGGGTGACATGTGCCCGTTCATCAGGCCTTATCTTTCCTTGAAGCAAGGTTGCAAATTCTGCCATCCTAGCCCTCCTCCAGTTCATTACTTAACAACCCCTGGTGTTTTGCAGTTTGCTGCGCTTTGGTGTGTTTCATTAAAAAAAAACAAGTAAAAAGATAATATATAAAAATATCATCAAATATTATTAATCTCAATTTTGGAAGAAGGGTTAGTATACAACATAGTGTATAATAGTGTAGTGTATAGTGTATACTAATGTAGTGTATAATAGTGTAATGTATAGTGTATAATAGTGTAATGTATAATGTATACCAATGTAGTGTATAATAGTGTAGAGTATAGTGTATAATAGTGTAGTGTATAGTGTATAATAGTGTCGTGTATAATAGTGTAATATATAGTGTATACTAATGTAGTGTATAATAGTGTAGTGTATAGTGTATAATAGTGTAATGTATAGTGTATAATAGTGTAATGTATAGTGTATATTAATGTAGTGTATAATAGTGTATAATAGTGTAATGTATAGTGTATAATAGTGTAATGTATAGTGTATATTAATGTAGTGTATAATAGTGTAGTGTATAGTGTATAATAGTGTAGTGTAGTGTATAATAGTGTAATGTATAGTGTGTACTAATGTAGTGTAGTGTATAGTGTATAATAGTGTAGTGTATAATAGTTTAATGTAAATAAAACATAATAAAATAATTCTCACGACGTTTCGGCCACAACGCAAGGCGCTCTTCCCCCTCCAACCCAGCTTAAATATACGCTGCCAAGCTTGGTGTCGTTCATTCAGACGCTGTCTTTCCGACAGACCTGTTCTTCACCTGAGGACGGCTGCTTGCATTGTGGCCGAAACGTCGTGAGAATTATTTTATAGTGTTTTATTTTTATTATTTTATTATTTCCCTTCTACGTGATGACTTTACCGAAAGAACCAAGAAGATTAATCCCTGCAGTCACGAAAGCTTTAAATCGCAATTTAAACAGGGAAGGGTTAGGGGGTTTGCGCAGTCCCTGCACTCGCCATCTTCACTCCAGCCAGACAGACTGGCACAGACGGACTCCGGCAGTCCCTCGCAGCTCTGGCCAAACGACCTTCCAAAGCTGTGGGGGACTGCCGGAGATCCGGTTTGTTGAACACCGCCGTTGCGGGACCCCCAACCACAGATTTGGAGTCGGCGGGGAGGGTGGGTTCTCCCCTAGCCATATGTTTACCCACAAGGCAGTAGGGGCAGTGGTTGCCAAGTTGTAGATGCCTCTGAGGGACCACTTTAGCTCCGAGATATCTCCCCCCTCCTTACCGATTTGGCCCGGTGTTGCGGGACACCGGTTACCGTGGGCTGCCAACGGCACAGCAGGATATTCATATTCTTAGGTTTTTTCGGTAAAGTCACGTAGGTAAAAAATTTAAATTAATAAAAGTAAAATAAAACAAATTAAAAATTTCACGACGTTTCGGAAGCAACACAAGCCTCCGTCTTCAGGTGGAACCGTCACAGCCACGACAGCTGTATCAAGTAAATGAGAGATCACAAGAAATACTACCCCGTATATATAATGGTTGAGGGGGGAAGGGCCAGGAACGGCACACTTTTTTATTAATATGGTAAGGTGAGGCTTAAGACCAAGAGTAGACTGCATAACAAAGGACTGAGCCTTTGTTATGGAGAGGTGCGGTTTGTAACTAACACACAGCAGGAGTCTTGGCGGTCGAGAGGCTCTGTACTGGCAGGCGGGCATGCAAGCACAGCAGCAGGCAGACAGGCAGGCGGGCGGGCGGGCATGCACCTAAGCTAATCGTGATTGCTTATGTAGTGCTGAACTTTATGCGGACAACTTCTTTCTTTTCTGTTGTCACTTTATTTATCCAACACAGCACATTTCGCCGCCATCCTTTAACGCGTTCTCCGCTCGCTCGCCGCGCCCCGCCGGCCTCGCTCGCTCCGTTCCTCCCTCTCTCTCTCCGTCACTCCCGACTCCCTTCTCTGCTTCCTCGTCCCACTCTAGCCGTCGCTCTTTCTCGGCTTCTCCGTCTCACTCCGACTGTCGCTCTCGTTCGGCTTCTCCGTCTCACTCTCCGTCTCTACTGCTACCCTACACATCTTCTTCCACTCCACTGCTACCCTACACATCTTCTTCCTCTCCACTGCTACTCTATGCTTCTTCTTCTACTCCACTGCTACCCTACACTTCTTTTTCTCCGCTGCTACTCTACATTTCTTCTTCTCCGCTGCTACTCTATGCTTATTCTCTTCTGCCCCGACCGACTGCGTCCAGCTCCCAGCACAACTCCCGGTTTTTCTCTGACGCTGCCTTATTTATCCCCCTCCTCATGAATTCCCAATTAATTAGTTGGTGTCCCCCCTAACGCCCTGCGCCCCAGGCCCACGCTGCCACCTGTCTCTATTCCCAGACTTGGAGGCGCCACCTTGTACTCAACAACAACAACCGGCCAATCACTGCCCTGCCCCCTAATTGCCTAACGGGCCGTCTCCGACTCACTCGTTGGCCCCCAGCAACAGCAGCATGTCCCCATTCGATCCCACTGTTCCCAACCCGCACGTGTGTACAATTACCCCCCTTAAACTACTACACTTACACTAGGCGCATCACATCAGCCTGTGGTTGAGGCAACCACCGGCCCACTAGCAGCGTATAGTAGTGTATAGAGTGTATCAGCGTATAGTAGTGTAGTGTATAGTGTCGTGTATAGTAGTGTAGTTTATAGTAGTAGTGTGTAGTGCAGTGTTATGTTTATAGTGTAGTGTATAGTAGTGTATATAGTGTGTAGTGTATCGTATTATAGTGTATATAGTAGTGTCGTGTATATAGTAGTGTAGTGTATAGTAGTGTAGTGTATCGCAGTGTATAGTAATGTAGTTACAATAGTGTAGTTTATAATATGTAGTGTAGTGTATAGTAGTGTATAGTGTAGTGTATAGTGTAATGTATAGGGTAGTAGTGTAGTGTATAGTAAGGCTTTTACGACAAGTATTGTTAATAATAAAAGTTTTTTTTACGGGTTATATCGCGTAAGTATATAGAAGTGTCGTTAACCCCACCACCACCCGACACACAGCCAATCCGTCAGGGGTCTGTCACGTTAACAAAACGTGGCAATAAGTTTACTTGTTCAGCACTAACCGGCTAAATTTTACTTTAAAAACTTTTGTGACTGCAGGAATTCATATTCTTGGTTCTTTCGGTAAAGTCCCGTAGATAGAAAACAAAAAAGCAAAAAACCCCACGGTGGGGTTTTTTGCTTTTA
This sequence comes from Lethenteron reissneri, assembly GCF_015708825.2. Lineage (NCBI taxonomy): Eukaryota > Metazoa > Chordata > Hyperoartia > Petromyzontiformes > Petromyzontidae > Lethenteron > Lethenteron reissneri. Next base: position 1,245,526 of record NW_026891378.1, read on the forward strand.
ATTTAGATTTTTCTTTTCTGTCTACGTGACTTTCCCGAAACAACCAAGAACACTAACCGGCTGCTGTGTGTTGGAGAGTAAAATCCACAACATTTACAAATTCGAGTAGACGTGATATTTCTCTGGTAATGACCAGCATCTTCGGGCAAAATTACCCAATGATGTGTCGGATGGTGGTGGCGGGTTTATAGCATTTTATAGTTGTGCAGTGCATAGTGTAGTGTACAGTGTAATGTATAACAATCTATGTTAGTGTAGTGTATAGTAGTGTAGCGTATAGTGTAGTGTATCGTGTAGTGTATAGTGTAGTGTGTAGTTGTGTATAGTGTAGTGTACAGTGTAATGTACAACAATGTATATTAGTGTAGTGTATAGTGTAGTGTACAGCAGTGTACAGTAGTGTAGTGTATAGTAATGTCGCGTATAGTATAGTGTATAGTACTGTAGTGTATAGTGTTTAGTATAGTGTATAGTAGTGTGTAGTGTAATGTATATCAGTGTATAGTAGTTTAGTGTATATCAGTATATATTGTAGTGTATACTAGTTTAGTGTACAGTGTATCGTGTAGTGTATAGTAGTGTAGTGTATAGTGTAGTGTATAGTAGTGTAGTGTATAGTGTAGTGTATAGTAGTGTAGTGTATATAGTGTAGTGTATAGTGTAACGTACAAATGCGTGCCGTGTAATTTTTTCCCCCCTTTCGTTCCACAGGTCCCGTGGGTGCTCTCGAATCCGTCCCTAGTTGCCTCGGAGCGTCCGTCACCCTCCCACGGAAGTGCACCATTCCGGATGGAGCCAAGTTGAGCTGGATCGTGATGCGAAATGGAGAAGAAAAAATAATATACGATCTGTTCCAAGCGTCTGATTCGTTGCCTCAAGAACCCACCCCGAACTACAAGGGGCGAGTGAAGCTCACCGCGGACATGTCTCTGCTGCTCAAAGGGGTGGGCGACGGAGACCGGGGAGTTTACGTATTGAAATATAAACACAGTCACACTTTTAAGAAGTGCCAGACGTATGATTTGCACATCACAGGTACGTTCACGTCGGTTTATTGATTAAATCTTTTTTTTATTGTGCCAGGTGTAAAGAGGCCCCACCACCAAGCAGCTGTGTAGCCTCTCTTTCAGACAAGCGACCCAATCATATCAGCTCAACCTAGTGGCTGATATCATAATCATTGTGTGGGAATACATAGCATTCAAAAACTCTAAACGCGTGGTGATGTTCATTCTAAATGTGGAGTGAAAAATCCGGAGGAACCGGAGAAAAAAACCACACGACCACCACGGGAGAGAGAGGCGCAGACTCCACATATGCATTCTTCTTTGGTTCTTTCGGTTAAGTCACGTCTAAAGATAAAATAATAAATTAAAATAATAGCATATTACGACGTTTCGATTGCAACACAAGCAATCATCATCAGGCATAAAAGAAATAGCAACAAAAATCTAACTAGAAAACTATGTATGTTTGTCTATAGTTTTCTAGTTAGATTTTTGTTGCTATTTCTTTTATGCCTGATGATGATTGCTTGTGTTGCAATCGAAACGTCGTAATATGCTATTATTTTAATTTATTATTTTATCTTTAGACGTGACTTAACCGAAAGAACCAAAGAATAATTCCTGCAGTCACGAAAGCTCCAAAATTAAGATTCCACATATGCAGCAGCAGACAGGGTCAGGGTCGGGATCGAACCCACGACCTCTTGTAGACCAGGCGAGGTAGTTAACATCTCCACGGGGAGAGAGAGATGCAAACTCCAAATATACAGCAGTAGGCATGGTCAGGGTCGGGATCGAACCCACGACCTCTTGTAGACCAGGCGAGGTAGTTAACATCTCCACGGGGAGAGAGAGATGCAAACTCCAAATATACAGCAGGCATCGTCAGAGTCGGAATGGAACCCACGACCTCCTGCATACCAGGCGAGGTAGTTAACATCTCCTAGCCATCACGACGCTGGTTACATGTCCACAAAGACAAAGGACCCCCCCCCCCGCCATGTAGCCTCTAACAGGCTATTGAGGGCAAGTGCTGTTACACATACATATGTATGTATGTTGAACTTGGCACCAACCGTTAGTGTATAGTAGTGTAGTGTATAGTCGTAATGTAGCTCTCAGAGACACCGTCTTGTCTTCTGTATACAGTAAAACCTTGGTTTGCGAGCATAATTCGTTCCGAAAACGTGTTTATAATCCAAATCACTCGTATATCAGTTGTGATCACGTGACGCTCGGCAGACAAAGCGTATACACATACTACTCGTATTGCAAGACCTCGCTCGTTTATCAAATTAATATTTATTTAAAAAATTTGCTCGTCTTGCAAAACGCTCGCAGATCAAGTTACTCACAATCCAAGGTTTTACTGTAGTTATCATAAACAAAGTCCAGTGACGACCCAACGTGCAAGCGCGGAGTGACTCTGCGCACTCGGGTAGTTGGACGACTCTCTTCGGAGACAACGTCCCTTCCGGTCTCAAGACAACTCGCGGACGACGGAGACGACCCGACGAATCCCCAAACCGACAGCCACCAGCTCCGGCCGTTAAGCCTCGCCCGGTCCGGCCACGCCCCTATTCCCCGACTCCTCCTCGCCGCACCGGGCTCTGTCGCTGGCCGCCCTAATTACACTTCCCCCCGCGATTGGATCACGTGCTCCTCCGTCACGTGACCCTGTCAACGTTTGTCTCATCAATCATCAGGAGCACATACTCTTTAGTTTTTTCGGTAAAGTCACGTAGGTAAAAACTAAAACAACTAAATTAAATCACGACGTTTCGGGCGCAACACAAGCGTCCTTCTTCAGGTGGGGACAATGTAGCGAAAGCACAACCGACACACTTAAGCGGTTGTGCTTTCGCTACATCGTCCCCACCTGAAGAAGGATGCTTGTGTTGCGCCCGAAACGTCGTGATTTAATTTAGTTGTTTTATTTTTTCGTGAATTAATTTAGTTGTTTTATTTTCTACCTACGTGACTTTACCGAAAAAACCAAAGAGTATGAATCCTTGCAGTCACGAAAACTTCAAATCTAGAACATCAGGAGCACGTCCATTGGTAACCATGGTCCCGGGGAGCCATACTGCCCCACTATCGCCCCGTACTGTCTCTACATCAGTGCATAGTGTAGTGTATCGTAGTATAGTAGTGTAAAGTAAAGTGTATAGTGTAGTATATAGTAGTGTAGTGTAAGCAGTGTAATGTAAAATGTATAGTGAAGTGTATAGTGTAGTGTACAGTAGTTCATAGTGTAGTGTATAGTATTGTACAGTAGTGTAGTGTATAGAAAAGTGTATAGTAGTCTATAGTGTAGTGTATAGTAGTGTAATGTAAAATGTATAATGTAGTCTAAAGTGTAGTGTATAGTAGTATAGTGTATAGTAGTGTAAAGTAGTATATATTGTAGTGTGTAGTGTTGTGTATAGTAGTGTGTAGTGTATAATAGTATAGGGTTGTGTGTAAAGTAGTGTGTAGTGTATAGCAGAGGTGGGACAAAGTCATTGTTATGCAAGTCCAAGTCGAGTCTGAAGTCATCAAATTCATGACTCGAGTCCAAGTCACATGACTCGAGTCCACACCTCTGGTGTATAGTGTAGTGTGTAGTAGTGTAGTGTAGTATAGTAGTATACAATGCATATGAAAGTGCGTGCGACGCACGGTCGTTGTCCATTTTATTTAATTTCCTTCCCCTTGCAGGGCCACCGCCCATGCCGTCTATCGACGTCCACCCAAACCGCATCGTCGAGGGCGACAACGTCACCCTCAGCTGTCGCGTGCCCAACGGAAGCAGCGGAAGCGGCGACAACGTGACCGTGAGCTGGTTCCGAGACGGCTGCCCCTTGCGGGAGGACGCGGGGGGCGACCGTTCGCTGGCGATGAACTCTGTCGACAATGGGGCCGTGGGTCACTACGGCTGCGTCGTGAGCAACGCGTGCGGACGCAGCCCCAGCGCAGAAGTCAGAGTCGACGTTCACTGTGAGTGGTGTCCCCCCTGCTCGTACGGTGCATTTTTCACTGCACCAATATACACTACACTGGTATAAACTACACTATACACTACACTACTATACACTACAAGATAGACTACACTATATTCTACACTATACACTACACTACTATACACTACACTACACTATACACTACACCACTATACACTACACTACTATAAACTACACTATACACTACACTACTATAAACGACACTATACACTACACTACTATACACTACACTACTATACACTACACTATACACTACACTACTATACACTACACGATACACTACACTACTATAAACTACACTATACACTACACTACTATAAACTACACTATACACTACACTACTATACACTACAATATACACTACACTACTATACACTACACGATACACTACACTACTATAAACTACACTATACACTACACTACTATAAACTACACTACTATAAACTACACTATACACTACTATACACTACATGATACACTACACTATATTCTACACTACACTACTATCCACTACACGGCTATACACCACACTACTATACACTACACTATACACTACACTATACACTACACTACAGTATACACTACCATATACTACACTATACAATACACTACTATACACTACACTATACAGTCGATCGGTCAATTGTTTTATCGGTCAATTGGTTGGTGTTCAATCAGTCAGTTTGATCAGAATCCCACCCCCCTCCCCTCCCCCGTACTTCACACAGACGAGCCAGAGAGGGTGAAGCTGACAGCCGACTGGATGTCTCTCGACGTCGACAGTCACATCATTCGCATCCGCAGCAGCTACAGCAGTAGCAACAATAGCAGCAGCAGCTACAGCAGCAGCAGCAGCAATAGCAGCGTCGACATAGTCCCGGCGGATGAGAAGATGGCGGTGGTTGCCCGCAGGGTCTACGACGCGGTGCGTGCGCTCCTCAGGGCCGCCTCCGTCTCCTCTCCTCGTTCTGGCGGCGACAGACCGCGACAGCCCGGCAAGTCCCCAACCCTCGCGGGAATCTTCCCCGTGGAGGCGCAGGAGGAGCCGGCGTTCGCCGCCGAGGCCTCCGAGTTGACGCGCAGATTCCTGGGGGAGAGGGACAACGACACCGATGGCTGGATCTCCGCCAAAGTGCACGCGGCATTCCGCGACGTCCTTCAGGCGTTCTCCGGCGACGACGGCCGTCGGACGTTCAGCGCGACGCGGGGAGCCTCCCAACTAGCGCCGTCGGGACCCTCCGCGAGCACTCGCGTTGCCCGCGCCCCGCCATGCCCAGCCACGTCCGACAGTGACGACGCCCACGGAGCTCTGGTGCGCCTCGCCTACCTGGGCTTCCCCGCGGGTGGCGGTCAACATTCACCGTACGACGCCGTGCGCCGGGCCCTGTCGAGGCCCGGCGAGAGGCCCTCGTCACTGTTCGCCTTCGGGCGACGCTCGGGCGACGGGGCTTTTGTCGTCGTCGTCGCTGCCGGCGACGACAACGGCAACGGCAGGGTCGTCGTCGCGTTTCATTCGGTCGGATCGCTGCCCGGCGCAAGCGGCTGCCACAACGCGACGAAGGGCGGCAGCCTGAGCCTGGCGTGCATCACCGCCTCCGGACCAGGGGCCGTCTGCGCGTGGAGCCTCAACGGTGGGAGGCTGCCACTGCCGGCGTCGTCGTCCCCGCCAGATGCTTGCGAGCTGACCATCCACAACCTGCAAGTTGGCCACGAGGGGCGCTATGAGTGCGTGGCCACCAACGTCGCGACCGGACGCAGAGCGACGGTCGCCACGTGCGTCTACGTCAGCGGTGAGATACCGGCGTGCGTCTGTGCGTGCGTCTGTGTGTGTATGTGTATCTCTGGGTGTCTATGTTTATGTGTGTGTCTGTGTATGTGTATGTCTGTGTGTGTCTCTGTGTGTTTCTATGTGTGTGTGTGTGTGTGTATCTCTGTGTGTCTATGCCTATGTGTGTGTCTGTGTGTGTGTATGTCTGTGTGTGTCTCTGTGTGTGTGTGTCTGTGTGTGTGTGTGTGTGTCTCTGTGTGTTTCTATGTGTGTGTATGTGTATCTCTGGGTGTCTATGTTTATGTGTGTGTCTGTGTATGTGTATGTCTGTGTGTGTCTCTGTGTGTTTCTATGTGTGTGTGTGTGTATCTCTCTGTGTCTATGGCTATGTTTGTGTCTGTGTGTGTATGTCTGTGTGTGTCTCTGTGTGTGTGTGTCTGTGTGTGTGTGTGTCTCTGTGTGTTTCTATGTGTGTGTATGTGTATCTCTGGGTGTCTATGTTTATGTGTGTGTCTGTGTATGTGTATGTCTGTGTATGTCTGTGTGTGTCTCTGTGTGTTTCTATGTGTGTGTGTGTATCTCTGTGTGTCTATGTTTATGTGTGTGTCTGTGTATGTGTATGTCTGTGTGTGTCTCTGTGTGTGTCTGTATGTCTATGTTTGTGTGTGTCTGTGTGTGTATGTCTGTGTGTGTCTCTATATGTGTGTGTGTCTATTGTCTATGTGTGTGTGTGTCTGTGTGTGTGTATTTATGGGGAGCGGTAGTGTAGTGGTTAGCGCACTGCGCTATGAACCTGGCGACCCGGGTTCGATTCCCGCTCACGGCTAACACCAGTGACGATTATCTGAACCGGTCCTGGGCCTCCCCTAGGTCGCCTCAGCCTTAAAGGGGTACCTGGTGCGGTGTGTAAACATCACCACTGGAGAGACAAAGGCGGTCGGGCGTGGTGCTGGCCACCCACCCCCTCGTGTACCGTTCCGGCCTTCATAGGTGCTCGCTAACAGCACTTGCCCCTACAGTCTGTTAAGGCTATACGGGGGATCTTTGTCTTTGTATTTATGGGGCACAGTGGTGCAGTGGTTAGCGCTACGCTGCGAGCCCGGCCACCCTGGTTCGAAGAGTATAATTCAATTCACGTAGGTGAAAATAAAAATTTAGAATAAAAAATGAAGAAACTAAATTTCATTTTTATTTTATTTTTGGTATTTTATTTTATTTTCTACCTACGTGACTTTACCGAAAGAACCAAAGAGTACATCTACGATATTTTACCAGTATCAAAAATAAGAGTCCCTTTCTGCCAATGAAACAGCTTTCTGTTTGATATCTATTTGGTGTTTGATACATCTGAACACAACAACCTACTACTGGCGTGTGAAAACGAGGGCTTGCTCCGTGAATGAATTCACCTTCGTATGGATGGTGATTGCTTGATGATTCATATGAACGTGCCATTTGTCGTTTTTGCTGTGATGTGTTGCAGATGGCAACCGCCCACCACCACCACCACCGGAAGGGAACGGATGGAAGCCTCGTGAGACTCCGCAAACCCCACAACACAACCCCGTTACGTTATTGAGATGGGGGGGGGTGGATGTTGAACTTCTTTCACACCGACCTGGCAATCACAAACGATAGCTCCAACCAAGTGGCTGATATCATCATCATGTAGACATTCATAGCAACAGCCAAATGCTTTGTAGTCGTAGTGATGTTCATTCTAAATGTGGAGAGGGGGGAAACTGGAGGACCCGGAGAAAAATCATATGCAGTGACCACCCCGGGGAGGGAGAGAGAGACGCAGTAGGCGTCAGGGTCGTGATTGACCCCCCCCCCCCCCACGACCGCCTGCATACCAGGCGAGGTAGTTAACATCTCCTAGCCACAGTGACGACGACCAAAGAGATTGGTGCCAAAAAGGTGAACCATGACTCAAGTTCAAGTTCATGTATTAGGTATGGCCCTGTGAGCCATTCGGCTCTTGAATCGGGTGCAACCGCAACAAACAAAAAACAAAAACATGAACAAAAAACATCTTAAAGTGACTATGTGACTGAGTGCAAACAGAAAATCCAAGAAAAGACAGCAAAATATTGCAGAAAAAACACCGTACACCAACGCTGTGTGCAAAAATCCCAGTGGGATGCAAGTCAAACAACAACAACAACAACCACAAGACAACTTAGATTAAGGCCATCAGTCTAACTCTGTACTACAACAAAAAAACATGGCCAAACCAATACACTTTTCGAAATCACTAAAATAAAGCCATGAAAACAATTAAACAGTGACTCCAGCGCATTAGCACCACGTGATATCAGCCGCTCAGTTGAGCTGCTTTCATTTGTGATGGCTGGGTCGTTTCTGAATGAGTAATATTTAAAAAATCTTTGTTTTTAAACACGCTGTCATGAAATGTACCGTACTAGTAATGGAAGAACTCCACGACTCCGGGAAGTGGCCCCGAAGCTTGCCAAATGATTGACAAACGGCTACTCACCAGTGACTCACTGCCTACCCGTACCCGTACCCGGCCGCACAAGGGTCGCAAACGGCTACCCGGCTACCCGTACCCGGCCGGGTACGGGTAGCCGGGTATCGGGTAGGGTACGGGTATCGGGTACCCGATTGCGACCTCTGCCTTGCCTCCCCCCTTTCTTCCTTCTCCAGCTCCACCCACTTACTCCTGGGGTTGAGCCCACCAAAACCCTTTATAAGCTCTCGTTGTTAGCAGATCTTTCTCCTAAATCAGCAGTTGTCCTGCTGTATCGGTTCCGCCTGATGACGGGTCACTTGTGTTGCGATCGAAACGTCGTGATCTATTTTATTTCTACCTGCGTGACTTTACCGAAAGAACCAGAGTGTATTTGGCTGCTGTTATCCATTTCCACGTCACGACGATGATGATATGAGCCACTTGCTTTGAGCTGCTATCGTTTGCGATGACCGAGTCGTTTCTGAACAAGAGCTACATCACTCAGCCGGGCCTGATACCCGGTAACATCAGCCACAGTAGACTCTTGATTATCCGCGTGCGGTTTATCCGATTTGCAGATGAACCACCCACCTGAGATTTTGACGTAACTTAATAGCCCATGGAATTTCCCTGAAGCCCAAATTAATCATCTAAATACAGGTATACATTGTTATTCTTAGAAATGTTTACTACAACTAATAGATTTTTCCCCGCCAAAAGGCGTCAACTGGTCGAACACCATATGAGACTAGGCTCTAAAGAAAGCTGTCTCTGGTGTGGACCAATCAGTTTCAAAGACAATGCATAAATTATCAGAGTATTGTTTTTTGTTTTCATTTGACTGCAAGTATTGTGGTTAATGTGAGCATGATTCCTTGCAAAAGGTGTCAGTTTTTGTTGCCAGAAAAAAGGGGGAAACCCCTATTAGTATATTTTGCTACTGGCAAAGGAGGTCCCATGATGTTTACTACAAGTCACGTGTTTAAACCGAAGAAATAAGTTTCCCCGGTTAATGCGAAATACACACGATCGCCTCCTCTACAGTACAGTAGTTGCCATATCTTTACAAGTGGGCGGAGTTTGATTGATGTTGATTGTCTGTGGCTCTGCTATCATCCACTCATTGGGGTGGAGTTTGTTTGATGTTGATTGGCTAATGCTCTGCTATTATCCACTCAGTGGACCCGAGTCTTCTGCTGGGCAGGAGCCAGGAAAGTGTTATTACACTGGTCAACAACAAAAAAACATTTTTTTCTGGCCTGGATTTTTGCAGCTGTTTTAGACTAATTTCAGGGTGCTGATTCCAAATCTGATCTCAGATTTGCTCTATCACATCTCATTGTTATGCTATCGGCATACCCCATTTTCATTGATTTTACCCGAAATTAACTCCGTCACTTATGATTGCAAGTTGTTGCGAGTCAGTGACTGCTTCAGTGTTAAAATTTGGCGCTGTATTTTTTGTACAGTGTGTCTATAATATCATTTTATGTAGATATCCACATTTATTTAATATTTTTCTTCTGCAGTTTTTTATTGAAAATGCAATATTTGATATCTCAAAAAACTGATGTTATAGACAAAAACTGATTCCAGATTTGGAATCAGCACCCCAAAATTACCTTAAAACCGTTGGAATACCTTGTGCCAGAAAAAGTGTGTTGACCAGTGTTAACACCGAGCATGCGCATCATCCATCGGTCGATCGTTAGTGCTCTAAAGAGTAAGCAATCGAAATCGTCAGCCGTGCTTGGTTTTGAGTGATTCATCCGACCTTTTGTTTTCGACCATTCATTCCGTGAGTTTCAATTAAGGAAACCGTGCGACCTAAACAGGAGTGCATACGTACATCGGTGGTAGTTTTTTTGTGTGTTCTCTTTGGCACGGAGACCCATGGGGATAAAAAAAATGGGTCCCGCTTTTGGATTATCGAAATTGTCCGCGGCGGTAATCCCCCGTCATCAGCGCCGACATTGCGAGAGCCTCACCGTGGTTTTAGTTTTTTTATTTCGATTTAAAGCTTTCGTGACTGCAGGGATTCATCTTCTTGGTTCTTTCGGTAAAGTCACCACGTAGAAGGGAAGTAATAAAATAATAAAAATAAACATAATAAAATAATTCTCACGACGTTTCGGCCGCAACGCAAGCAGCCGTCTTCAGGTGAAGAATGAGACACTACCAAGCTAGGAGCTTATATATAAGCTGCGTTGGAGGTGGAAGAGCGCCTTAACAAAAATAATGTGCATATGAAGAGGAATTTAGCATATTCATGGGAAATGCGTAGGAGGTGGGTGGGGGGGTTTCAAAGTCATATTATGCCCATGCATTATGCAGGATCAACAGCACCAAAGGGGGGTGCAGGGATTAGCAGTAACAAAGGAAAGGAATGTTAATCATATGTAGCTGCAGTTAATCAACAGCCACGTAGAAAACTAAAGTATAAACTACATAAAAAACTAAAGTATAAACTGCATAGCACCATCAGTATACTTACTATACTCTACAATAAGCTGAGTTACTAACAGCAAGTAATACATTACAATTCTACGTCATAAAAATTATATAATATGCTTCCATCTAAACTTTATTCTCTTACATCACACGAGCATATACCGTACTATAACATGTCTGTCGATAAGACAGAGTCTAAATGACACGTCTTAGGCGTGGAGTGTCTATTTAAGCTGTGAGGGAGGAGGAAGAGAGCCTTGACAAAAGAATTTGCATTTGAAGAGGAATTTAGCATATTTATGGGAAATGCAGGAATGCGAATAGTGCGAATTGTGAAATGCGTGGGAGGTGGGCGGGGGGTTTTCAAAGTCATATTATGCCCGTGCATCATGCAGGATTAGCAGCATCAAAGGGAGGGGGCAGAGGCAGAGGCAGCACCAACAAAGGGAAGGAATGTGAATAGCAGAGGTGTGGACTCGAGTCATGTGACTTGGACTCGAGTCAGACTCGAGTCATCAATTTGATGACTTCAGACTCGACTTGGACTTGCATAACAATGACTTTGTCCCACCTCTGAGGTGTGGACTCGAGTCATGTGACTTGGACTCGAGTCAGACTCGAGTCATGAATTTGATGACTTCAGACTCGACTTGGACTTGCATAACAATGACTTTGTCCCACCTCTGAGGTGTGGACTCGAGTCATGTGACTTGGACTCGAGTCAGACTCGAGTCATGAATTTGATGACTTCAGACTCGACTTGGACTTGCATAACAATGACTTTGTCCCACCTCTGAGGTGTGGACTCGAGTCATGTGACTTGGACTCGAGTCAGACTCGAGTCATGAATTTGATGACTTCAGACTCGACTTGGACTTGCATAACAATGACTTTGTCCCACCTCTGGTGAATAGTATGCAGCTGCAGAAACCAAACAACCACGTAAAAAACTAAAGTATAAACTTCATAGTATTCGTATTCGTAACGGGGCGCGGTCATCCCCATCGCTGGCGAAATACTTTTCCTAGCAGAAGCTGCGCGTTGGAAAGCGTCACCAGGCAAGCCTCCTCGTTCCCTCGTTTTTAAATCCTTTATTAAATCCTTTATATTAAGTTCGCTTGCTTGCTTGCTTACGACCGTGTAAATCTTGCGATCGTTTTTTAACCCACTTCCCGTGATCCAATCGAGCTGACATTTTCCACACAGACTCGTTGTGCGAGACAATTAATGTTCGTGAAATTTCCTAAATTTTACACTTTTTAGGCAAAAAAATTGTATTTTACATTTATTCAAATAGAACTCATTCATGGCTTTGGCTGAACGTCACAGTGTAGGAGCCCAGAGCGTGACAGCTCCACAGGCCGTGGCGGAGTAGCGCAGTTGGTAGCGCCCTCGCTTCCCATGCCCAAAGGTCGCGGGATCGATCCCCGCGTCCTCCACAGGCGAATATATTTTTAAATCCTTTATATTAAGTTCGCTTGCTTGCTTGCTTGCGCGCTTACCACCGTGCAAATCTTTCGGTCGTTTTTTAACCCACTTCCCGTGATCCAATCGAGTTGACATTTTGCACACAGACTCGTTGTGTGTGACAATTTATTTTCGTGAAAAAAAAATCTAAAATTTTCCACTTTTTAGGAAAAAAAAAATTCACTAACACAATCATATATTTTTCCTAAACACAGAAAATTATTCAAGAAAACAACAAAAATGTACAATATAAACAATCATACAAAAACTGAAAACTTTATAATCCTTATATACGACTTTCCTTATATTTAATTTAAAATACCAACGTGATAAAAAATGAAACTCTTACTCAAGAAAAACAGAAATGAATAATAAAATAAAACCGATGCCACGCATATAAAGGATTTATAGTGAAAAACTTTGTTTTATACGGGTTAATTTTTTACAGTTGGAATCACTGGCATGACCATAGGCGTGATCATCGTCATCGTCATCTTCGTCATTGTTTTCATCGTCAGAGGTAAGCCTTTTGGGTCTTGATGGCACCATGACGGGGCAGGCTGCGAGAAGGGCTGCGTGCAGAACGAGAGTGAGCGAGAGAGTGAGCAGGAAAGTTGAGCGAGAGAGTGAGCGAGAGAGTGAGCGAGAGAGTGAGCGAGAGAGAGTGAGCGAGAGAGTGAGCGAGAGAGTGAGCGGGAGAGTGAGCGAGAGAGTGAGCGAGAGAGTGAGCGAGAGAGTGACCGAGAGAGTGAGCGAGAGAGTGAGCGAGAGAGTGACCGAGAGAGCGAGCGAGAGAGCGAGCGAGAGAGTGAGCGAGAGAGTGAGCGGGAGAGTGAGCGGGAGAGTGAGCGAGAGAGTGAGCGGGAGAGCGAGCGGGAGAGAGAGCGAGCGGGAGAGCGAGCGGGAGAGCGAGCGGGAGAGCGAGCGGGAGAGTGAGCGAGAGTGAGCGGGAGAGTGAGCGGGAGAGTGAGCGAAAGAGTGAGCGGGAGAGTGAGCGAGCGAGAGAGCGAGTGAGAGAGAGTGAGCGGGAGAGTGAGCGAGAGAGTGAGCGGGAGAGTGAGCGAGAGAGTGAGCGAGAGAGTGAGCGAGAGAGTGAGCGAGAGCGAGAGGGGGGGTTACATAAAGCAAAGATAAAAAAAATACGAAATAATGAACGAAGCAAAGTGCCGACTACAACGAGCATCTTCTTGTTTCCACTGATCGTAAACTAAAGAGAAGCGAGCAGCGCTAAACGAATCGGCGCTAAAAGGGCAGCGTGACACCATTGTGTCTGTGGGGATGCGTTCCCGATCGGCGTTATTTCTTTCGCACGTATCGGGTGACGGCGCTAACGATTAACAACAACGATACGTGTAGTTGAGGCACCTCCTGCGGGCTAAGCAATGGTCCTGATTCCATGATGGCTCTGTCACATTTTGAGGACGCCACGGTGGCGAGGAGACGTTAACTACCCCGCATCTACATGAGTAGCCGTACAATGGTGGAGGGAGGGAGGGGGGAAGGGGGAGGGAGGAGAGGGAAGGGGGAGGGAGGGAGGGGGAGGGAGGCAGGGGGTGGGAGGAAAAGGGGGAGGAAGGGGGAGGGATGGGGAGGGGGGGGAGGGGGGAAGGGGGGAGGGAGGGAGGGGGGCAGGGGGGAGGGAGGAGAAGGGGGGAGGGAGGAAGGGGGAGGGGGTGGGGAGGGAGGGAGGAGGGAGGAGGAGGGGAGGGAGGAGGGGGGAAGGGGGAGAGAGAGGGAGGAGAGGGAGGGGGAGGGATGAAGGAGGAGAGAGGGGGGGGAGGCAGGGGGTGGGATGAGAAGGGGGGGAGGGGGGAAGGGGGATGGAGGAGGAGGGGAGAGGGAGGAAGGAGGGAGGGATGGCAGGGGTTGGGAGGAGAAGGGGGGAGGGGGGGAAGGGGGGAGGGAGGAAGGAGGGGGAGGGAGAAAGGAGGGGGGGAGGCAGTGGGTAGGCGGAGAAGGGGGAGGGAGGAAGGGGGAGGGGAGGGATGGGAAGGGGGGAGGGGGGGAGGCAGGAGGGGGGGAGGGAGGGAGGGAGGAGGGAGGGAGGAGGGAGGCAGGGGGTGGGAGGAGAAAGGGGGAGGGAGGAAGGGAAAGGGACAGGCAGGAGGGGAGGGATGGGGAAGGGGAGGGGGAGAAGGAGGGGGAGGGAGGGAGGGAGGGGGTTGATGGGGAGTAAAGAGAGGGCAGAGTGAGGATGGAGGGTGTGAGGAAAGTGAGACTGCCTCGATTTAAATCGAAATGAATTGCGTTGTTTTGGTTCATTGCACCGCCGCCCGTCCCACACAGCCTTCGAGATGAAACACAAAGCTACGAGGATAAGGTGGTCCGTTGTCTCTTCAACTTGCGACGGGTTCTATTGGATGTGTTTTTATGGCACACCGTTTATTATCTTAACACCAGTCCCTATCACACTAAGGGGTATATGGTCCCCTCACCCGTTACCTCGGAAGGTCCAAGCCTCCGGAGCCTGCAGGCTGTCTAATCTCCCTGCTCTCCCAGCGTCCTCTGGCCGGAACCTAGGGGATCTCTCCCCGACCACTGGTTTACTCTGAGCCCTGATAAGGGCTGGAGGGCTTGGTCCAGGGTCCTAGATGTCTTCGGTCGACTTGGGTCTTCGTTGTAGCAGAACTGGCCAAGAGCTCTGAGCGCTCTGGCTTTTATACCTGTTCGTGGCCGCGTTGTCCAATCCCCGGCCACCTTGTGGGACCCTCTGATTGGTCCTTCCCAATCTGGCGTTTGGATCCTACCTCGCCCCATTTGACCCTGACCGTTTGATTGAGCGGGAAACCTTGTTTACGATCTGCTCTCACAGCTTGCGAACAGCGAGTAGTTCACACCACTACAGATAGATAATGGATAATGGCAGGTCCCCGTTATCCTGCTTCGAGTCGCCTACAAACGATGAAAATGGTGACCGTGCTTTTTGTTGTTGTTGACCAAAAGTGTAACCAACATGTCGTCTTGAATGCACAAATATTGATCAATAGCAAGGATTAGCGGATTAGAGAGCGTATATGCGACATGCAAAGAGGCAGCAGAGTCATGTCATCATCTTCTTGGTTCTTTCGGTAAAGTCACGTAGAAGGGAAGTAATAAACCCAGCTTAAATATACGCTCCAAGCTTGGTGGTGTTTCATTCTTCACCTGAGGACGGCTGCTTGCGTTGTGGCCGAAACGTCGTGAGAATTATTTAATTATGTTTTATTTTTTATTATTTTATACTTCCCTTCTACGTGACTTTACCGAAAGAAACAAGAAGATGAATCCCTGCAGTCACAAAAGCTTTTAAATCATGTCATCATGTCAATCGGTATTTTTTTGTCGTCGTCGCCATCATAAGGCGAGAGAGAGAGAAATTAACGCCGGAGATGAGCTTTTGGAGATTTTTTTGGGGTTAGACGCGTAAATATTTTAATGTGTCGTTTAAACCGCCACCACCCGACACAGCCCAACGAGTAAGGGTCGTCACGTAGACAGAACGTGGCCAATTCGTCAATCGTACAGCACTAGTGTATAGTCGTGTATAGTAGTGTATAGTGTAGTGTATAGTAGTGTATAGTGTAGTGTATAGTAGTGTATAGTGCAGTGTATAGTAGTGTATAGCAGAGGTGGGACAAAGTCATTGTTATGCAAGTCCAAGTCGAGTCTGAAGTCATCAAATTCATGACTCGAGTCTGACTCGAGTCCAAGTCACATGACTCGAGTCCACACCTCTGGTGTATAGTGTAGTGTATAGTAGTGTATAGTGTAGTGTATAGTAGTGTATAGTGTAGTGTATAGTGTAGGGTATAGTAGTGTAGTGTATAGTCGTGTATAGTGTAGTTGTATAATAGTGTAGTGTATAGTGTAGTGTATAATAGTGTAATGTATAGCGTAGTGTGTAGTAGTGTAGTGTATAGTAGTGTAGTGTATAGTGTAGTGTATAGTAGTGTAGTGTATAGTAGGTAGTGTATAATAGTGTAGTGTATAGTGTAGTGTATAGTGTAGTGTATAGTAGTGTAGTGTATAGTGTAGTGTATAGTAGGTGTGTGTAGTGTAGTATACTAGTACAGCACGCTGGGTGTGTTGGAGAGCCAAACCCAAACATATTTACAGTCAGATTGTAAAATTTACAATCTGGTACTCAGATGTAAATGGTGTGGCTTGGCTCTCCAAACACACCGGTGTGCTGTACTAGTACACCACACTATACACTTCACTGCAATACACTATACACTACATTATACACTACACTACTATACACTACAATACACTATACACTACACTATACTTACACTACAAT
Source organism: Lethenteron reissneri (assembly GCF_015708825.2). Taxonomy (NCBI): domain Eukaryota; kingdom Metazoa; phylum Chordata; class Hyperoartia; order Petromyzontiformes; family Petromyzontidae; genus Lethenteron; species Lethenteron reissneri. The sequence continues at coordinate 1,261,979 of NW_026891378.1, forward strand.
ACACTACACTATGCACTACTATACACTACACTATACACTAAATACACTATACACACGACACTATACACCATACTATTATGCACTACACTATACACATATACACTAACTATACACTACACTAATAACACTATACACTACACTACACACTACTATACAATCACTATACACTACAACTGCTACAGTATACACATACAATACACAAATCACTACAACTATATACTACACTATACACTACTATACACTACACTATACACTACTATACTATACACTACAATACACCTACACTATACTTACACTACACTATACACTACTATACACTCCACTATACACTACACTATACACTAACCTATACATACACTATACACTACACTATACACTACACTACTATACACTACACACTACAATACACTATACTCACGACACTATACACCATACTACTATACACTACACTATACACTACTATACACTACCACTATACACTACACTATACACTACTATACACTACACTATACACTACACTATACATTACTATACACGACACTATACACCATATACTATACACTACACTATACACTACTATACACTACACTATACACTACACTATACAACTACTATACACTACACTATCGAACTACTATACACTACACTACCATATACTACTAAACACTACACTATACACTACACTATACACTACACCTATACACTACACTATTACACTACACTACTACAGTATACACTAGTGCTGTACTAGTAACGAATTGGCCACGTTCTGTTTACGTGACAACCCTTACTAGTGGGCTGTGTCGGTGTGGTGACGGGTTTTAACTCGTATGTGTGTCTTCTTGGTTCTTTCGGTAAAGTCACGTAGAATGGAAATAATAAAATAATAAAAACTAACATAATTAAATAATATAATAACTATACTATAGATGAATCCCTGCAGTCACGAAAGCTTTAAATCGAAATCGTGTGTGTGTGTTGGAGAGTTACAAACCCACAGCGCACGTTGGCAACTTTAGGATGAATGCGCTATACGTGCAAAGCCTGCTGGTCTGTTGGTTGTTGTTGTTGTTTTTAAACCCTTTGAATTCATTACAGAGAAACGCACAACGATTCCACGCGACGTCCAGGTACATGTGAGAGCCAAACGACAGTTAGGCTCTCGATTATGACGGGCAGGAGGGCTGTGGATAATTTAAAATCGTGGATAATCCCAAAATGTCGCAATTTTTTGGAACATGTAGGCATTTTTAAATCCTTTATATTAAGTCCGCTTGCTGCTTGCGTGCTTGCTTGCTTGCTTACGGACCGTGCAAATCTTTTCGGTCGTTTTTTAACCCACTTCCCGTGATCCAATCGAGCTGACATTTTCCACACAGACTCGTTGTGCGTGACAATTAATGTTCGTGAAAATATTTTTTCCAAAATTGTACACTTTTTAGGAACAAAAAATAATATGTAATTACCAATTGCTTAATGGGGCACAAGCAATCATCTGACCCATAGTTGGCAGCCATCTCAAGCCAGAGGACGAGAGGACTCTAGCCGCCACGCATATAAAGGATTTATAGTGAAAAACTTTGTTTTTACGGGTTATACTTGTTTTGATTTTCCGCGCATCTCTATGCCAAAAACCACTGATGTATCAATGCACTCTGTTTCAGTAACACGGTTTTGCGAACTGAAACTCACAAATTAATTGATCGAAAACCAACGGTCGGATGAATCGCTCAAACGAAGCACAGCTTACGATTTCGATTGCTGACCCTTTCGATTGTGAGCGGACACTAACGACTGACCGATGATGATGTGCGCGGGCAGTGATCATAACACTTTCCTGGCTCCTGCCCAGAAAAAATAATCTATCCCACTGAGTGGATGACAGCAGGCCCAGCCAATCAACATCAATCAAACTCGGCTCTACTGAGTGGATGATGACAATGACGACGATGATGATGACGACGATTGATGATGATGACGATGATGATGATGACGATGATAACAATGATGATGACGATGATGACGATGATGACGACGACGATGATGATGATGACGATGATGATGAGGATTGACGATTATGACGATGATGACGACGATGATGATGACGATGATGATGATGATGGGTGAGGATGACGATTATGACGATGATGACGACGATAATGATGACGATCATGATGATGACGATGATGATGACGATTATGATGACGATGATGATGACCGATGATGATGATGACGATAATGATGATGACGGATGATGACGACGATGATGATGACGACGATGATGATGGCGACGATTCTGATGATGATGATGACGATGATGATGACGATGATGACGATGGACGATGATGACGACGATGATGATGACGATGATAATGACGATTGATGACGACGACGATTATGATGATGACGATGAGTGTTGACGACGATGATGATGATGATGACAATGATGATGACGATGATGATGACGACGACGACGATGATGATGATGGTGATGATGACCACGATGATGATGACGATGACGATGATGATGATGACGATGACGATGATGACGATTATGATGATGACGATTATGATGATGACGACGATGATGATGACGATTATGATGATGACGATGATGATGACGATGATGATGACGAAGACGACGATGATGATGATGGTGATGATGACCACGATGATGATGACGATGACGATGATGACGATTATGATGATGACGATTATGATGATGACGACGATGATGATGACGATTATGATGATGATGATTTTGTTGATGATGACGACCACAATGATGATGATGAAGGCAGCGATGCTGATGATGAAGCCAACTACGAAGACCCGGAGGACGCTTGGCCCGGTGCAGAAAAAATCAACCAACTCGTTTGTAAGTAAACCGCGTCGAATTTCACCACCATTCCAGTTTTAGGAACCCACGGTGTCTAGGAGAGATGTTGACTACCTCGCCTGGTACGCAGGAGGTCGTGGGTTCGATCCCAGCCCTGAGAGATGTTGACTACCTCGCCTGGTATGCAGGAGGTCGTGGGTTCGATCCCAGACCCTGAGAGATGTTGATACCTCGCCTGGTACGCAGGAGGTCGTGGGTTCGATCGCGACCATGACACCTCATATATATCTGGAGACTGCGTGTCTCCTCTCCCAATGGAGATGTTGACTACCTCGCCTGGTATACAGCAGGTCGTGGGTTCGATCCCGACCCTGACGTAGCCTGCTACTGCTGCTGTATATTTGGAGTCTGGTCTCTCTCCCGTGGACATGTTGACTACCTCGCCTGGTATACAGGAGGTCGTGGATTCGATCCTGGGCCCTGACGATGTCTCCTGCTGTATATTTGGATTCTGCGTCTCTCTCTCCCCGTGGGATGTGACTACCTCGCCTGGTATACAGGAGGTCGTGGGTTCCATCCTGGATCCTGACGATGCCTGCTGCTGCTGCTGTATATTTGGAGTCTGTGTTTATCTCCCCGTGGAGATGATGACTACCTCGTCTGGTATACAGGAGGTCTGCTGTAATTTGGAGTCTGCGTGTCTCTCTCTCTCAATGGAGTTAACTACCTCGTCTGGTATACAGGAGGTCGTGGGTTCGATCCCGACCCTGACGTAGCCTGCTACTGCTGCTGTATATTTGGAGTCTGTATTTATCTCTCTCCGTGGAGATGTTGACTACCTCGCCTGGTATACAGGAGGTCTGCTGTATATTTGGAGTCTGCGTGTCTCTCTCTCTCTCCCTGTGGTGGTCGCGTGTATTTTTCGCCAGGTCCTCCGATTTTTCATCTCCCCAATTAGAATCAACATCAACACTCGTGCAGAGGACTTGTCTGCTGCTATAAATTCCCACGTGGTGATGGTGGTGATGATGATATCAGCCACTGGTAGAGTGTGTCAACTTGTGGTGGTGATGGTGGTGATGGGGTGATGGTGGTGATGGTGATAGTGGTGATAGTGGTGATGGTGATGGTGGTGATGGTGGTGATGGTGATGGTGGTGATGGTGGTGATGGTGGTGATGGTGGTGATGGTGGTGATGGTGATGATGGTGGTGATGGTGATGGTGGTGATGGTGGTGATGGTGGTGATGGTGGTGATGGTGATGGTGGTGATGGTGGTGATGGTGATGGTGGTGGTGATGGTGGTGATGGTGGTGATGGTGGTGATGGTGATGGTGGTGATGGTGGTGATAGTGGTGATGGTGGTGATGGTGTGATGGTGGTGATGGTGATGATGGTGGTGATGGTGGTGATAGTGGTGATGATGGTGGTGATGGTGGTGATGGTGGTGATGGTGGTGATGGTGGTGATGGTGATGGTGGTGATGGTGGTGATGGTGGTGATGGTGATGGTGGTGATGGTGGTGATAGTGGTGATGGTGGTGATGGTGGTGATGGTGGTGATGGTGATGATGGTGGTGATGGTGGTGATAGTGGTGATGATGATGATGGTGGTGGTGGTGATGGGGTGATGGTGGTGATGGTGGTGATGGTGATGGTGGTGATGGTGGTGATGGTGGTGATGGTGGTGATGGTGGTGGTGATGGTGGATGGTGATGATGGTGATGAGTGATGATGGTGATGATGGTTGATGATGGTGATAGTGGTGATGGTGATGGTGGTGATGGTGGTGATGGTGGGATGGTGGTGATGGTGGTGATAGTGGTGATGGTGATGATGGTGGTGAGGTGTGATGGTGGTGATGTGGTGAGAGGTGATGGTGATGATGGTGGTGATGGTGATGGTGGTGATGGTGGTGATGGTGTTGGTGGTGATGGTGATGGTGGTGATGGTGGTGATGGTGATGGTGGTGATGGTGGTGATGGTGGTGGTGATGGTGGTGATGATGGTGGTGATGGTGGTGATGGTGGTGATGGTGGTGATAGTGGTGATGGTGATGATGGTGGTGATGGTGATGGTGGTGATGAGGTGGTGATGGTGATGGTGGTGATGGTGATGGTGGTGATGGTGGTGATGGTGATGGTGGTGATGGTGGTGATGGGGTGGTGATGGTGGTGATGATGGTGGTGATGGTGGTGATGGTGGTGATGGTGGTGATAGTGGTGATGGTGATGATGGTGGTGGGTGGTGATGGTGGTGATGGTGGTGATGGTGGTGATGGTGGTGATGGTGGTGATGGTGGTGATGGTGGTGATAGTGGTGATGGTGATGATGGTGGTGATGGTGATGGTGGTGATGGTGGTGATGGTGATGGTGGTTGGTGATGGTGATGGTGGTGTGATGGTGGTGATGGTGGTGGTGGTGATGGTGGTGATGGTGGTGGTGATGGTGGTGATGATGGTGGTGATGGTGGTGATGGTGGTGATGGTGGTGATAGTGGTGATGGTGATGATGGTGGTGATGGTGATGTGGTGATGGTGGTGATGGTGATGGTGGTTATGGTGATGGTGGTGATGGGGGTGATGGTGATGGTGGTGATGGTGGTGATGGGTGGTGATGGTGGTGATGGTGGTGATGGTGATAGTGGTGATAGTGGTGATGGTGATGGTGTGAGTCTGGTCTCTATGAGTAGGGTCTCTGTGGGTCTCTATGAGTCTGGGTCTCTGTGGGTCTCTATGAGTCTGGGTCTCTATGAGTAGGGTCTCTGTGGGTGTCTCGAGTCTGGGTCTCTATGAGTGTGGGTCTCTGTGGGTCTCTATGAGTCTGGGTCTGTGGGTGTCTCTGAGTCTGGGTCTCTATGAGTCTGGGTCTCTGTGGGTCTCTATGAGTCTGGGTCTCTGTGGGTCTCTATGAGTCTGGGTCTCTGTGGGTCTCTATGAGTATGGGTCTCTGTGGGTCTCTATGAGTGTGGGCTCTGTGGGTCTCTATGAGTTTGGGTCTCTGTGGGTGTCTCTGAGTATGGGTCTCAGTGGGTCCTCTATGAGTGTGTGTCTCTATGAGTACGGGTGTCTATGAGTATGGGTCTATGGGGTTTCTCTGAGTATGGGTATCTGTGGGTCTCTAAGTATGGACTTATATGGGTCTATATTAGTATGGGTCTATGTGGGTCTCTATCAGTATGGGTTGTGTGGGTCTCTATGAGTGTGGTATCTATGAGTATGGGGTCTATGAGTATGGGTCTCTGTGGGTCTCTATGGTGTGGGTCTCTATGAGTACGGGTGTCTATGAGTATGGGTCTCTATGGGTCTCTATGAGTGTGGATCTCTATGGGTAAGGGTGTCTATGAGTGTGGGTCTCTATGAGTGTGATCTCTATGAGTACGGGTGTCTATGAGTGTGGATCTCTATGAGTACGGGTGTCTATGGTGTGGTCTCTATGAATGTGGATCTCTATGGGTACGCATGTCTATGAGTATGGGTCTTTATGAGTGTGGGTCTCGTGGGTCTCTATGAGTGTGGATCTCTATGTGTCTCTCTATATATATCCATAGCTCCACGGGGCCTTACAACCAGGCCAAGTAAAACAAATGCTTTTCGCAATTACTATTCACCTTTTAATTGCCTCTTCATTTCTTTCTCCGCAGCGCAATGCGACCTGCCGGGGACCGCCTCGTGCCATGACCAGGGCGGGAGAGCGCCCATCTCGGCAGAGGCCATCAAGGATGGTCGGACGCTGACATTAGCAGCGGGGAGGAGCGTGAGTTCTTCCACCCGCCCCCTGGCACAGCGTGAACGGTCTCTATGAGCGTGGGGGTCTCTGTGGGTCTCTGTGGGTCTCTGTGGGTCTCTTTGGTTCTCTGTGGGTCTCTGTGGGTCTCTGTGGGTCTCATGAGCGTGGGTTCTCTGTGGGTCTTGCGGGTCTCTGTGGGTCTATGTGAGTCTCTGTGGGTCTCTGGGTCTCTGTGGGTCTATGTGGGTCTCTGTGGGTTCTTTGGTTTCTCTGTGGGTCTCTGGGTCTGTGGGGCTCTATGAGCGTGGGTTCTCTGTGGGTCTCTGCGGGTCTCTGTGGGTCTATGTGAGTCTCTGTGGGTCTCTGTGGGTCTCTGTGGGTCTATGTGGGTCTCTGTGGGTCTCTATGAGCGTGGGTTCTCTGTAGGTTCTGTGGGTCTCTGCGGGTCTATGTGAGTCTATGTGGGTCTCTGTGAGCGTGGGTTCTCTGTGGGTCTCTGCGGTCTATGTGAGTCTATGTGGGTCTCTGTGAGCGGGGTTCTCTGTGGGTCTCTGCGGGTCTATGTGAGTCTATGTGGGTCTCTGTGAGCGTGGGTTCTCTGTGGTTCTCTGTGGGTCTCTGTGGGTCTCTGTGGTTCTCTGTGGGTCTCTGTGGATCTCTATGAGCGTGGGTTCTCTGTGGGTCTCTGTGGGTCTCTGCGGGTCTATGTGAGTCTATGTGGGTCTCTATGGGTCTCTGTGGTTCTCTGTGGGTCTCTGTGGGTCTCTATGCGAGGGTTCTCGTGGTTCTCTGTGGGTCTCTGTGGGTCTCTGCGGGTCTATGTGGGTCTCTGTGGGTCTCTATGAGTGTGGGTTCTCTGTGGGTCTCTGTGGGTCTCTGTGGGTCTCTGTGGGTCTATGTGGGTCTCTATGGTGGGTTCTCTGGATCTCTGTGGGTCTCTGTGGGTCTCTATAAGTGGGGGTCTTTGTTGGTCTATGGGTCTCTATGAAGGTGGGTTCATCTGTGGGTCTCTATTAAGTGGGGGTCTCTGTGGGTCTCTGTGGGTCTCTGTGGGTGCCTATGAGTATGGTCTCTGTGAGTATGGGTCTATGTGGGTCTACGTGGTGGGGGTGTCTATGCGGGTCTCTATGTATAGTAAGCGGGGGGGGGGGGTGCTCACACCTGAAAGTAAAAACACTTCGTGATAAATTCCCTCCAGCCTGTGACTACGAGACCGTTCAAGAGCCTCTCACCTACGCGGTGGTGAACAGGACAGCCGGAAGCCAGCGGCAGCAGCGACAGACACAGCGCGTGAGTTCTTACACCGTGGTCTCTGTGTGGGTCTCTGCGTGGGTCTCTGTGGGTCTCTGTGTGGGTCTCAGTGTGGGTCTCTGCGTGTGGGTCTCTGTGTGGGTCTCTGTGGGTCTATGTGGGTCTCTGTGTGGGTCTCTGTGTGGGTCTCTGTGGGTCTCTGTGGGTCTCTGTGTGGGTCTCCGTGTGGGTCTCTGTGTGGGTCTCTGTGGGTCTCTGTGTGGGTCTCTGTGTGGGTCTGTGGGTCTCTGTGGGTCTCTGTGGGTCTCTGTGGGTCTCTGTGTGGGTCTCTGTGTGGGTCTCTGTGTGGGTCTCTGTGTGGGTCTCTGTGGGTCTCGTGTGGGTCTCTGTGTGGGTGTCTGTGTGGGTCTTTGTGTGGGTCTCTGTGTGGGTCTCTGTGGGTCTCTGTGTGGGTCTCTGTGTGGGTGTCTGTGTGGGTCTTTGTGTGGGTCTCTGTGTGGGTCTCTGTGGGTCTCGTGTGGGTCTCTGTGTGGGTCTTTGTGTGGGTCTCTGTGTGGGTCTCTGTGTGGATCTCAGTGTGGGTCTCTGCGTGTGGGTCTCTGCGTGGGTCTCGTGTGGGTCTCTGTGTGGTCTTTGTGTGGGTCTTTGTGGGTCTCTGCGTGGGTCTCTGTGGGGTCTCTGTGTGGGTCTTTGTGTGGGTCTCTGTGTGGGTCTCTGTGTGGGTCTCTGTGGGTCTCTGTGTGGGTCTCTGTGTGGTCTCTGTGGGTCTCTGTGTGGGTCTCTGTGTGGGTCTCTGTGGGTCTCTGTGTGGGTCTCTGTGTGGGTCTCTGTGTGGGTCTCTGTGTGGGTCTCTGTGTGGGTCTCTGTGGGTCTCTGTGTGGGTCTCTGTGTGGGTCTCTGTGTGGGTCTCTGTGTGGGTCTCTGTGTGGGTCTCTGTGTGGGTCTCTGTGTGGGTCTCTGTGTGGGTCTCTGTGGGTCTCTGTGTGGGTCTCAGTGTGGGTCTCTGCGTGGGTCTGCATGTGTCTGGGTATCTATGAGTGTGTGTGGTCTCTGTGGGTCTTGTGTGGGTCTCTGTGTGGGTCTGGGTCTCTATGAGTGTGTGTGGGTCTCTGTGGTTTCTGTGTGGGTCTCTGTGTGGGTCTGTGTGGGTAATGGATCTTTATGAGTGTGTGTGGGTCTCTGTGTGGGTCTGGGTCTCTGTGGGTCTGTGTGGGTCTCTTGAGTGTGGGTCTATGTGGGTCTCAGTGGGGGTCTGTATGGGTCTGTGTGGGTCTGTCTGGGTCTCTATGAGTGTGGGTCTCTGTGGGTATGTGTGGGTCTCTGGGGTCTCTATGGTTCTGTGTGGGTCTGTGTGGGTCTGGGTCTCTATGAGTGGGTCTGTGTGAGTCTGTGTGGGTCTGTCTGGGTCTCTATGCTTGTGGGTCTCTCTGGGTCTATGTGGCTCTGTATGGGTCTGTGTGGTTCTTTGTGGGTCTCTATGGGTCTGTGCGGGTCTAGGTCTTTATGAATGTGGGTCTACGTGGATCTGTGGGGTCTGGGTCTCTATGAGTGTGGGTCTCTGTGGGTCTCTGATCATGGGGGGTGTCAGCGGGTGGAGGGGGTGCTCAACGTGCTCAAGTAAAAACACTTCGTGTTAAATTCCCCCAGCATGCGACTACGAGACCCTTCAAGAGCCTCCACACCTACGCGGTGGTGAACAGGGACAGCCCAAGCCAGCGGCAGCAGCGACAGGCACAGCGAGTGAGTTCTTACACCGTGGGTCTCTGTGTGGGTCTCTGTGGGTCTTGTGTGGGTCTCTGTGTGGGTCTCTGCGTGGGTCTCTGTGTGGGTTCTGTGGGTCTCTGCGTGTGGGTCTCTGTGTGGGTCTCTGTGTGGGTTTCTGTGGGCTCTGCGTGTGGGTCTGTGTGGGGTCTCTGCGTGGGTTCTGTGTGGGTCTCTGCGTGGGTTTCTGTGTGGGTCTCTGTGGGTCTCTGCGTGGGTTTCTGTGTGGGTCCTGTGGGTCTTGCGTGTGGGTCTCTGTGTGGGTTCTGCGTGGGTTTCTGTGTGGGTCTCTGCGTGGGTTTCTGTGTGGGTCTCTGTGGGTCTCTGCGTGGGGTTTCTGTGTGGTCTCTGCGTGGGTTTCTGTGTGGGTCTCTGTGGGTCTCTGCGTGTGGGTCTCTGTGTGGGTCTCTGCGTGGGTTTTGTGTGGGTCTCTGTGGGTCTCTGCGTGTGGGTCTCTGTGTGGTCTCTGTGTGGGTCTCTGTGGGTCTCTGCGTGTGGGTCTCTGTGGGTCTCTGCGGGTTTCTGTGTGGGTCTCTGTGGGTCTCTGTGTGGGTCTATGTGTGGGTCTCTGTGGGTCTCTGCGTGTGGGTCTCTGTGTGGGTCTCTGTGGGTCTCTGCGTGGGTCTCTGTGTGGGTCTCTGTGTGGGTCTCTGTGTGGGTCTCTGTGGGTCTCTGCGTGTGGGTCTCTGTGTGGGTCTCTGCGTGGGTTTCTGTGGGTCTTGTGGGTCTCTGTGTGGGTCTCTGTGTGGGTCTCTGTGGGTCTCTGCGTGTGGGTCTCGTGTGGGTCTCTGCGTGGGTTTCTGTGTTGGTTTCTGTGTGGGTCTTTGTGTGGGTCTCTGTGGGTCTCTGTGTGGGTCTCTGTGTGGGTCTCTGCGTGGGTTTCTGTGTTGGTTTCTGTGTGGGTCTTTGTGTGGGTCTCTGTGGGTCTCTGTGTGGGTCTCTGTGGGTCTCTGTGTGGGTCTCTGTGTGGGTCTCTGTGGGTCTCTGTGGGTCTGTGTGGGTCTGTGGGTCTGAGTCTCTATGAGTGTGTGTGGGTCTCTGTGTGGTCTATGGTTGTTGTGGCATTGCGTGTCGTAGTTGTGGTAGTGTAGTTGTGGTTGTGTGTCGTTGCATGTTCTAGTTGTTGTGTCGTGGTTGTGTAGTTGCTGTGTATCATAGTTGTGGTAGTGTAGTTGTGGTTGTGTAGTTGTGGTTGTTGTGTCGTTGTGTGTCGTAGTTGTTGTGTTGTGGTTGTGTAGTTGCTGTGTATCATAGTTGTGGTTGTGTATCTTCTTGGTTCCTTCGGTAAAGTCATCACGTAGAAGGGAAATAATAAAATAATAAAAATTAAACATAATAAAATACAATTCTCACGACGTTTCGGCCACAACGCAAGCAGCCGTCCTCAGTGAAGACCAGGTCTGTCGGGGAGACAGCGTCTGAATGAAACACCAAAAAAAATGTGCTTGTAGTTGTGTTAGTGTAGTTGTGCTAGTGTAGTTGTGTTAGTGTAGTTGTGGTAGTGTAGTTGCGGTAGTGTATTTGTGGTAGTGTAGTTGTGGTTGTTGTGCTGAATGTGTCCCCGCGTGCCGTTTGTGTTCAGTCGAATCTCCGGACAAACGCCACCACCACCACCACCACGACTCCTCGCCACGCAGAGACGGACCCACGACCCACCTACGCCTCGGTCCGTGCCGCTCACGTCCGAGTCTCGACGGGGAGCGTAGAAGTACAGCCAACGGAGGGAACGATGCAGTGGCCGAACGAGTCGAGCCTCTGAGCGTCGCTCCACTGCCGTAGCTCAGCCGGTGCGCGCTGATTAGGAGTGTAGTGTAGTGTGTAGTGTAGTGTGTAGTGTAGTGTGTAGTGTATAGTGTAGTGTATAGTGTAGGAGTGTAGTGTAGTGGTATAGTAGTGTAGTGTGTATGTAGTGTAGTGTGTATAGTAGTGTAGTGTGTATAGTAGTGTAGTGTATAATTGGAGTGTAATGTGTATAGTAGTGTAGTGATAATTGGAGTGTAGTGTGTATAGTAGTGTAGTGTGTAGAGTAGTGTATAGTGTAGTGTATAGTGTATAGTAGTGTATAATTGGAGTATAGTGTAGTGTATAGTGTAGAGTCTAGTTTGTGGTAGTGTACAGTGTAGTGTATAGTGTAGTGTATAGTGTAGTGTATAGTGTAGAGTAGAGTATAGTGTAGTGTATAGTGTAGTGTATAGTGTAGTGTATAGTGTAGTGTATAGTAGTGGAGTGATCGATAATTGAGGAGCAGGGACGGGGTTAGTCAGGACAAACTCGTGGTGGAACCAGGAGGTTCCTACTAGTACAAAAGACAAAAGTCTATTTTTTATACTTATTGCATTGTTTACATTATGGGAGCTACCCACATGCCAAATTTCAGTTTGTAGCATGTTGAGAAGTACGCTAAACATTTCGAACAGACACGCACATCCAAATTTTCCTTTTGTATATATATAGAAGACTTTGAGGCGCTGAATTCAAATATGAAAATTGGCTACTGTTGCCAAGATATTTAAGTTTTTAAATCCTTTATATTAAGTTCGCGTGCTTGCTTGCGTGCGTGCGTGCTTGCTTGCTTGCATAGGACTGTGCAAATCTTTCGCTCGTTTTTTAACCCACTTCCCGTGATCCAATCGAGCTGACATTTTCCACCAGACTCGTTGTGCGAGACAATTAATTTTCGTGAAATTTTTTTTCCAAAATTTTACACTTTTTAGGGAAAACAATTTAATATTTAATTACCAATTGCTTAATACTGGCAGACAATCATCTGACCCTAGATTGCAGCCATCTCAAGCCAGAGGACGAGAGAACTCTAGCCGCCACGCATATAAAGGATTTAGAGTGAAAAACTTTGTTTTTACGGGTTATACTTGTTTACATTTTTACCTCCGTAATAGAGGTTTCTTGGGTTAGATCGCGAAAAAACCTCTTATGAATGATATTGTTCGCGAACGCCAACGTTTAAACTTGACATTTTACCTGTTTGTATATTGTGTAAATGGAGTTTTACTCATAAATTGTAAATCGAGGTCTTTTTCATGTGTTATGGTTCCTTTAAATTATGTAATAATGGAAATAAATAAAATAAAAATGACGACGTTTCGGAGGCAACACAAGTCTCCGTCATCAGGTGGGACCGTCACAGCTAAATTTGCTTAACATTAAAGTCAATGGGAGACTTAACATTGAAGTCTATGGGAGACTTTAACATTGAAGTCTATGGAGACTTTAACATTAAAGTCTATGGGAGACTTTAACATTGAAGTCTATGGGAGACTTTAACATTGAAGTCTATGGGAGACTTTAACATTGAGTCTATGGGATTTAACATTGAAGTCTATGGGAGATTTAACATTGAAGTCTATGGGAGACTTTAACATTGAAGTCTATGGGAGACTTTAACATTGAAGTCTATGGGAGACTTTAACATTGAAGTCTATGGGAGACTTTAACATTGAAGTCTATGGGAGACTTTAACATTGAAGTATATGGGAGACTTTAACATTGAAGTCTATGGGAGACTTTAACATTGAAGTCTATGGGAGACTTTAACATTGAAGTATGGGAGACTTTAACATGAAGTCTATGGAGACTTTAACATTGAAGTCTATGGGAGACTTTAACATTGAAGTCTATGGGAGACTTTAACATTGAAGTCTATGGGAGACTTTAACATTGAAGTCTATGGGAGATTTAACATTGAAGTCTATGGGAGACTTTAACATTGAAGTCTATGGGAGACTTTAACATTGAAGTCTATGGGAGACTTTAACATTGAAGTCTATGGGAGACTTTAACATTGAAGTCTATGGGAGACTTTAACATTGAAGTCTATGGGAGACTTTAACATTGAAGTCTATGGGAGACTTTAACATTGAAGTCTATGGGAGACTTTAACATTGAAGTCTATGGGAGACTTTAACATTGAAGTCTATGGGAGACTTTAACATTGAAGTCTATGGGAGACTTTAACATTGAAGTCTATGGGAGACTTTAACATTGAAGTCTATGGGAGACTTTAACATTGAAGTCTGGGAGACTTTAACATTGAAGTCTATGGGAGACTTTAACATTGAAGTCTATGGGAGACTTTAACATTGAAGTCTATGGGAGACTTTAACATTGAAGTCTATGGGAGACTTTAACATTGAAGTCTATGGGAGACTTTAACATTGAAGTCTAGGGAGACTTTAACATTGAAGTCTATGGGAGATTTAACATTGAAGTCTATGGGAGACTTTAACATTGAAGTCTAGGGACTTTAACATTGAAGTCTATGGGAGACTTTAACATTGAAGTCTATGGGAGACTTTAACATTGAAGTCTATGGGAGACTTTAACATTGAAGTCTAGGGAGACTTTAACATTGAAGTCTATGGGAGACTTTAACATTGAAGTCTATGGGAGACTTTAACATTGAAGTCTATGGGAGACTTTAACATTGAAGTCTATGGGAGACTTTAACATTGAAGTCTATGGGAGACTTTAACATTGAAGTCTATGGGAGACTTTAACATTGAAGTCTATGGGAGACTTTAACATTGAAGTCTATGGGAGACTTTAACATTGAAGTCTATGGGAGACTTTAACATTGAAGTCTATGGGAGACTTTAACATTGAAGTCTATGGGAGACTTTAACATTGAAGTCTATGGGAGACTTTAACATTGAAGTCTATGGGAGACTTTAACATTGAAGTCTATGGGAGACTTTAACATTGAAGTCTATGGGAGACTTTAACATTGAAGTCTATGGGAGACTTTAACATTGAAGTCTATGGGAGACTTTAACATTGAAGTCTATGGGAGTTAACATTGAAGTCTATGGGAGACTTTAACATTGAAGTCTATGGGAGACTTTAACATTGAAGTCTATGGGAGACTTTAACATTGAAGTCTATGGGAGACTTTAACATTGAAGTCTATGGGAGACTTTAACATTGAAGTCTATGGGAGACTTTAACATTGAAGTCTATGGGAGACTTTAACATTGAAGTCTATGGGAGACTTTAACATTGAAGTCTATGGGAGACTTTAACATTGAAGTCTATGGGAGACTTTAACATTGAAGTCTATGGGAGACTTTAACATTGAAGTCTATGGGAGACTTTAACATTGAAGTCTATGGGAGACTTTAACATTGAAGTCTATGGGAGACTTTAACATTGAAGTCTATGGGAGACTTTAACATTGAAGTCTATGGGAGACTTTAACATTGAAGTCTATGGGAGACTTTAACATTGAAGTCTATGGGAGACTTTAACATTGAAGTCTATGGGAGACTTTAACATTGAAGTCTATGGGAGATTTAACATTGAAGTCTATGGGAGACTTTAACATTGAAGTCTATGGGAGACTTTAACATTGAAGTCTATGGGAGACTTTAACATTGAAGTCTATGGGAGACTTTAACATTGAAGTCTATGGGAGACTTTAACATTGAAGTCTATGGGAGACTTTAACATTGAAGTCTATGGGAGACTTTAACATTGAAGTCTATGGGAGACTTTAACATTGAAGTCTATGGGAGACTTTAACATTGAAGTCTATGGGAGACTTTAACATTGAAGTCTATGGGAGACTTTAACATTGAAGTCTATGGGAGACTTTAACATTGAAGTCTATGGGAGACTTTAACATTGAAGTCTATGGGAGACTTTAACATTGAAGTCTATGGGAGATTTTAACATTGAATTCTAGATTTGAAGCTTTCGTGACTGCAAGGATTCATACTCTTAGTTCTTTCGGTAAAGTCACGTAGGTAAAAAATTATGCAAACATGACTCCTTGTAAAAAAAGGTGTCAGTTTTGTTGCCAGATAGAAGGGTAAAAAAACAATTATCAAGTCCAGATATTGTGGCCAAGGTTTAGCAAATTGCTGTTTTTATCTACATAGCATAGACATTTTGTAATTTTTAAAAATATTTTATAGCATATATCGGGGGGGGGGCATTTTGAGAATATTTGAATATTGGGGGGGGGTGGGGGGGATGTGTCCCGCCCCCCCCAAAATATATTATAATTACGGCCTTGCATTTAACACTGAAAAAAATCAGCAAAAGGGTTAGAAATAAAATAATTACGAAACTAAAGGATCAAACACCTATGTATTTATAAGCGTAGTGACATGACGTCACTTCTGTGTCGGCCCGTACGAGGGCTGGGGCCCCAGGGGGTGCCTGGGGGGTCACGTGGTGGAGGGACCCAGAGGTGGGGCAGGGAGGCGTGGCTGTGAAGGGGGCGTGGCCTGTGAAGGGGCGTGGCCTGTGAAGGGAGGCGGCCTGGGCAGGGAGGCGTGGCCTGTGAAGGGAGGCGTGGACTGGGAAGGGGTGTGCCTGGGCAGGGGGGCGTTGAAGGGGCGTGGCCTGTGCAGGGGGCGTGGCCTGGGCAGGGAGGCGTGGCCTGGGCAGGGAGGCGTGGCCTGGGCAGGGAGGCGTGGCCTGGGAAGGGGGCGTGGCCTGGGAAGGGGGCGTGGCCTGGGCAGGGAGGCGTGGCCTGGGCAGGAGGCGTGGCCTGGGAAGGGGCGTGGCCTGTGAAGGGGGCGTGGCCTGGAAGGGGGCGTGGCCTGGACAGGGAGGCGTGGCCGTGAAGGGGCGTGGCCTGGGCAGGGAGGCGTGGTCTGGGAAGGGGCGTGGCCTGTGAAGGGGGCGTGGCCTGGGCAGGGAGGCGGGCCTGGCAGGGAGGCGTGGCCTGGAAGGGGCGTGTGCTGTGAAGGGGCGCCGGGAAGGGGGCGTGGCCCTGGGCAGGGAGGCGTGGCCTGTGAAGGGGGCGTGGCCTGGGCAGGGAGGCGTGGCCTGTGAAGGGGGCGTGGCCTGGGCAGGGGGCGTGGCCTGGGAAGGGGGCGTGGCCTGTGAAGGGAGGCGTGGTCTGGGCAGGGGGCGTGCATGTGAAGGGGGCGTGGCCTGTGCAGGGGCGTGGCCTGGCAGGGAGGCGTGGCCTGGGCAGGGAGGCGTGGCTGGCAGGGAGGCGTGGCCTGGGAAGGGGGCGTGGCCTGGGAAGGGGGCGTGGCTGGCAGGGAGGCGTGGCCTGGGCAGGGAGGCGTGGCCTGGGAAGGGGCGTGGCCTGTGAAGGGGGCGTGGCCTGGGAGGGGGCGTGGCCTGGGCAGGGAGGCGTGGCCTGTGAAGGGGGCGTGGCCTGGGCAGGGAGGCGTGGCCTGTGAAGGGGGGTGGGGGCAGGGGGCGTGGCCTGGGAAGGGGGCGTGGCCGTGAAGGGAGGCGTGGCCATGGGCAGGGGGGGTGGGCTGTGTGAAGGGGGCGTGGCCTGTGCAGGGGGCGTGGCCTGGGCAGGGAGGCGTGGCCTGGGCAGGGAGTGGCCTGGGAAGGGGGCGTGGCCTGGGAAGGGGGCGTGGCCTGGGCAGGGAGGCGGGCCTGGGAAGGGGGCGTGGCCTGTGAAGGGGCGTGGCCTGTGAGGGGGGCGTGGCCTGTGAAGGGAGGCGTGGCCTGTGAAGGGAGGCGTGGCCTGTGAAGGGGGGTGGCCTATGAAGGAGGCGTGGCCTGTGAAGGGGGCGTGGCCTGGATAGGGAGGCGGGCCTGTGAAAGGGGCGGGCCTGTGAAGGGGCGTTGCTGTGAAGGGGGCGTGGCTGGCAGGGGGCGTGGCAGTGAAAGGGGCGTGGCCTGTGAAAGGGGCGTGCCTGGGCAGGGTATATAAGCGGGGTGCAGACGCAGAGCGGGTGGCTGTTGAACCGAACGTGAAGACGACATCATGGGTCCTCAGTCCCGGGTCGTCGTCCTGGGCCAGGCAGCCGTCGCCTGCCTGGGTCACGATGTATCGTGTTCCAGAGTGTTAGCACGAAACAACCACAACTACACTACCAACAAACGCAACAACTATAATACACACACAACCCCACCACACACTACATACCACACTACATACCACATACTACACACAAACCAACCACGACACAACTACAACCACAACCAACGCAACACAACAACTACATACCAACAACCACAACACGCAATGCCACAACCACAACTACACAACCACAA
>NW_026891378.1:1280045-1347154 GCF_015708825.2 Lethenteron reissneri
GGGTTAATGGTGGGTGGGTGGGTTAATGGTGGGTGGGTGGGTGCACGATGGCCGTGTGGGTGGGTGGGTTAATGGTGGGTGGGTGCACGGTGGCCGTGTGGGGGGTGGGTTAATGGTGGGTGGGTGGGTGCACGGTGGCCGTGTGGGTGGGTGGTTAATGGTGGTGGGTGGGTTAATGGTGGGTGGGTTAATGGTGGGTGGGTTAATGGTGGGTGGGTGGGTTAATGGTGGGTGGGTTAATGGTGGGTGGTTAATGTGGGTGGTTCACGATGCCGTGTGGGTGGGTGGGTTAATGGTGGGTGGGTTCACGATGGCCGTGTGGGTGGGTGGGTTAATGGTGGGTGGGTTAATGGTGGGTGGGTGCACGGTGGTCGTGTGGGTGGGTGGGTTAATGGTGGGTGGGTGGGTTAATGGTGGGTGGGTGGGTTAATGGTGGGTGGGTGGGTGCACGGTGGCCGTGTGGGTGGGTGGGTTAATGGTGGGTGGGTGGGTTATGTGGGTGGTGGGTTAATGGTGGGTGGGTGGGTTAATGGTGGGTGGGTGGGTTAATGTGGGTGGGTGGGTTAATGGTGGGTGGGTGGGTTAATGGTGGGTGGTTCACGATGGCTGTGTGGTGGGTTAATGGTGGGTGGGTTAATGGTGGGTGGGTTAATGGTGGGTGGGTTAATGGTGGGTGGGTGCACAGTGGCCGTGTGGGTGGGTGGGTAATGGTGGGTGGGTTAATGGTGGGTGGGTTAATGGTGGGTGGGTTAATGGTGGGTGGGTGGGTGGGTAATGGTGGGTGGGTGGGTGCACGGTGGCCGTGTGGGTGGGTGGTAATGGTGGGTGGGTGGGTTAATGGTGGGTGGGTGGGTTAATGGTGGGTGGTGGGTTAATGGTGGTGGTGGGTTATGGTGGGTGGGTGGGTTAATGGTGGGTGGGTGGGTTAATGGTGGGTGGGTGGGTTAATGGTGGGTGGGTGTCACGATGGCTGTGTGGGTGGGTTAATGGTGGGTGGGTTATGGTGTCTGTGCACAGTGCGTGGGGGTGGGTGGGTTATGGTGGGTGGGTTAATGGTGGGTGGGTTAATGGTGGGTGGGTTAATGGTGGGGTGGGTTAAGGTGGGTGGGTGCACGGTGGCCGTGTGGGTGGGATCTGTAGCATAACACTTCAGTTACATTATTGCATCGTGTGTGACGCTGTGTGTGTGTAGTCCCGTTGTGTTGTGATGTCAGTGTGACGCTGTGTGTATGTAGTCCCGTTGTGTTGTGATGTCAGTGTGACGCTGTGTGTGTGTAGTCCCGTTGTGTTGTGATGTCGGTGTGACGCTGTGTGTGTAGTCCCGTTGTGTTGTGATGTCGGTGTCGCTGTGTGTGTGTAGTCCCGTTGTGTTGTGATGTCGGTGTGACGCTGTGTGTGTAGTCCCGTTGTGTTGTGATGTCGGTGTGGCTGTGGGTGTGTAGTCCCGTTGTGTTGTGATGTCGGTGTGACGCTGTGTGTGTAGTCCCGTTGTGTTGTGATGTCGGTGTGACGCTGTGTGTGTAGTCCCGTTGTGTTGTGATGTCGGTGTGACTCTGTGTGTGTGTAGTCCCGTTGTGTTGTGATGTCGGTGTGACTCTGTGTGTGTGTAGTCCCGTTGTGTTGTGATGTCGGTGTGACGCTGTGTGTGTGTAGTCCCGTTGTGTTGTGATGTCGGTGTGACGCTGTGTGTGTAGTCCCGTTGTGTTGTGATGTCGGTGTGACTGTGTGTGTGTAGTCCCGTTGTGTTGTGATGTCGGTGTGACTGTGTGTGTGTAGTCCCGTTGTGTTGTGATGTCGGTGTGACTCTGTGTGTGTGTAGTCCCGTTGTGATGTCGGTGTGACTCTGTGTGTGTGTAGTCCCGTTGTGTTGTGATGTCGGTGTGACTCTGTGTGTGTGTAGTCCCGTTGTGATGTCGGTGTGACTCTGTGTGTGTGTAGTCCCGTTGTGTTGTGATGTCGGTGTGACTCTGTGTGTGTGTAGTTCCATTGTGTTGTGATGTTGGTGTGACGTTGTGTGTAGTTCCATTGTGATGTCGGTGTGACGTTGTGTGTAGTTCCATTGTGTTGTGATGTTGGTGTGACGTTGTGTGTAGTTCCATTGTGTTGTGATGTTGGTGTGACGTTGTGTGTAGTTCCATTGTGTTGTGATGTCGGTGTGACGTTGTGTGTAGTTCCATTGTGTTGTGATGTTGGTGTGACGTTGTGTGTAGTTCCATTGTGTTGTGATGTCTGCAGTGTGTGTAGTTCCATTGTGTTGTGATGTTGGTGTGACGCTGTGTGTAGTTCCATTGTGTTGTGATGTTGGTGTGACGCTGTGTGTAGTTCCATTGTGTTGTGATGTCTGCAGTGTGTGTAGTTCCATTGTGTTGTGATGTCTGCTGTGTGTGTGACGCTGTGTGTCGTCTCACCGTGTTGTGTGACGCTGCGCGTGTGACGCTGCGCGTGTGACGTTGTAGAGAGATGGAGCGAACTTTCTTGGCGGTGAAGCCCGATGGAGTCCAAAGGGGACTGGTGGGCGAGATTGTTGGGCGCTTCGAGAAGAAGGGCTTCCACCTCGTGGCACTCAAGATGATTCACGTGAGGCTCGCTCGCTCGCTCAGAGACTCGCTCGCTCACTCAGACAGAGACTCGCTCACTCAGAGACTCGCTCAGAGACTCACTCACTCAGACTCACTCACTCAGAGACTCACTCGCTCAGAGACTCGCTCAGACTCACTCACTCAGAGACTCACTCACTCAGAGACTCACTCACTCAGAGACTCACTCACACAGAGACTCACTCAGACTCAGAGACTCAGTCACTCACAGACTCGCTCGCTCAGAGACTCGCTCAGACTCACTCGCTCAGAGACTCAGTCACTCACAGACTCGCTCGCTCATTCAGAGACTCATTCAGACTCACTCAGAGACTCACTCACTCAGAGACTCGCTCGCTCACAGACTCGCTCGCTCAGAGACTCACTCTCTCGCTCAGAGACTCACTCTCTCGCTCAGAGACTCACTCACTCAGAAACTCTCTCGCTCAGAGACTCACTCTCTCGCTCAGAGACTCACTCACTCGCTCAGAGATTCGCTCACTCAGAAACTCACTCGCTCAGAGACTCACACTCTCGCTCAGAGACTCACTCGCTCGCTCGGAGACTCACTCAGACTCACTCGCTCGCTCAGAGACTCACTCGCTCGCTCAGACTCGCTCGCTCACTCAGAGATTCGCTCACTCAGAGACTCGCTCATCCACACTTACAGAGACCCACAGATCTGAGACCTCCTGTAGACCAGGCAAGGTAGTCAAAAATCTACACTGGGATAGAGACGCACACACACACACACTCCACCACATATACAGCAGCAGGTATCGTCAATGTCACGGGATCGAACCCACGAAGACCTCCTGTAGACCAGGCGAGGTAGTCAACATCTCACCACTGAAAGAGAGAGACACACACTCCACCACATATACAGCAGCGGGTATCGTCAGTGTCACGGGATCGAACCCACGAGACCTCCTGTAGACCAGGCGAGGTAGTCAACATCTCACCACTGAAAGAGAGAGACACACACTCCACCACATATACAGCAGCAGGTATCGTCAGTGTCACGGGATCGAACCCACGAGACCTCCTGTAGACCAGGCGAGGTAGTCAACATCTCACCACTGAAAGAGAGAGACACACACTCCACCACATATACAGCAGCAGGTATCGTCAGTGTCACGGGATCGAACCCACGAGACCTCCTGTAGACCAGGCGAGGTAGTCAACATCTCACCACTGAAAGAGAGAGACACACACTCCACCACATATACAGCAGCAGGTATCGTCAGTGTCACGGGATCGAACCCACGAGACCTCCTGTAGACCAGGCGAGGTAGTCAACATCTCACCACTGAAAGAGAGAGACACACACTCCACCACATATACAGCAGCAGGTATCGTCAATGTCACGGGATCGAACCCACGAAGACCTCCTGTAGACCAGGCGAGGTAGTCAACATCTCACCACTGAAAGAGAGAGACACACACTCCACCACATATACAGCAGCGGGTATCGTCAGTGTCACGGGATCGAACCCACGAGACCTCCTGTAGACCAGGCGAGGTAGTCAACATCTCACCACTGAAAGAGAGAGACACACACTCCACCACATATACAGCAGCAGGTATCGTCAGGGTCACGGGATCGAACCCACGAGACCTCCTGTAGACCAGGCGAGGTAGTCAACATCTCACCACTGAAAGAGAGAGACACACACTCCACCACATATACAGCAGCAGGTATCGTCAGTGTCACGGGATCGAACCCACGAGACCTCCTGTAGACCAGGCGAGGTAGTCAACATCTCACCACTGAAAGAGAGAGCCACACACGCACACACTGGCGGAACCAGTGGGGGGGTGGGGTGGCACGTGCCCCCCCCCCCCAATGATCCGATCGAAATCCCTAATTTCGATTGGATCATTGGGGTGTATTAGTAACAAGCCTTTTGCCCGTCCTAGGACTAAAGCTGTGATATTTACGAAAAAACTGGGCAGAGTACAATTGTATCCTGTGTCATCTTGCACGAAAAAAATGTCATCAAACGCTTGAGTGAATTATTAGACTGTAGCGCTGTCTTAATGGCAGTGATGCTCGCTACAAACTAGGTCCTGAAACATCTCGCTTAATGTCACTGTAGCGCTGTATTTAACTGACCTTCAATTAGCCTTTTGGCCCATCCTCGGGTGCAAGCTGTAACATTACTGGCCGACAACGCCTTACTAGCTAACAACTCCTTACTTACTAACAAGTCCTTGCCAACAACTTCTTACCCACTAACAACTCCTTACCATCATCTTGGGTCTTTCGGTAAAGTCATCACGTAGAAGGGAAATATTAAAATAATAAAAATAAAACATTAAATAATTCTCACGACGTTTCGGCCACAACGCAAGCAGCCGTCCTCGGGTGAAGAACAGGTCTGTCGGGGAGACAGCGTCTGAATGAGTGAGTGACTGAGTGAGTGACTGAGTGGGTGAGTGACTGAGTGGGTGAGTGACTGAGTGGGTGAGTGACTGAGTGGGTGAGTGACTGAGTGGGTGAGTGACTGAGTGGGTGAGTGACTGAGTGGGTGAGTGAGTGACTGAGTGGGTGAGTGAGTGACTGAGTGGGTGGGTGAGTGACTGAGTGGGTGAGTGAGTGACTGAGTGGGTGAGTGAGTGACTGAGTGGGTGAGTGAGTGACTGAGTGGGTGAGTGAGTGACTGAGTGGGTGAGTGAGTGACTGAGTGACTGAGTGACTGAGTGACTGAGTGACTGAGTGACTGAGTGACTGAGTGACTGAGTGACTGAGTGACTGAGTGACTGAGTGACTGAGTGACTGAGTGACTGAGTGACTGAGTGACTGAGTGACTGAGTGACTGAGTGACTGAGTGACTGAGTGACTGAGTCTGAGTGAGTCTGGTGGTGTTTCATTCAGACGCTGTCTCCCCGACAGACCTGTTCTTCACCTGAGGACGGCTGCTTGCGTTGTGGCCGAAACGTCGTGAGAATTATTTTATTATGTTTTATTTTTATTATTTTATTACTTCCCTTCTGCATGATGACTTTACCGAAAGAACCAAGAAGATGAATCCCTGCAGTCACGAAAGCTTTAAATCGAAACTCCTTACTCACTAACAACTCTATCATTTTTCATCAGGGTCCGAGATCGAACCCACGACCTCCTGTAGACCAGGCGAGGTAGTCAACATCTCACAGGGTCCGATATTGAACCCACGACCTCCTGTAGACCAGGCGAGGTGGTCAACATCTCATCAGGGTCCGAGATTGAACCCACGACCTCCTGTAGACCAGGCGAGGTTGTCAACATCTCATCAGGGTCTGAGATTGAACCCACGACCTCCTGTAGACCAGGCGAGGTAGTCAACATCTCACAGGGTCCGAGATTGAACCCACGACCTCCTGTAGGCCAGGCGAGGTAGTCAACATCTCACAGGGTCCGAGATTGAACCCACGACCTCCTGTAGACCAGGCGAGGTAGTCAACATCTCATCAGGCTCCGAGATTGAACCCACGACCTCCTGTAGACCAGGCGAGGTGGTCAACATCTCACAGGGTCCGAGATTGAACCCACGACCTCCTGTAGGCCAGGCGAGGTAGTCAACATCTCACAGGGTCCGAGATTGAACCCACGACCTCCTGTAGACCAGGCGAGGTAGTCAACATCTCATCAGGCTCCGAGATTGAACCCACGACCTCCTGTAGACCAGGCGAGGTGGTCAACATCTCACAGGGTCCGAGATTGAACCCACGACCTCCTGTAGGCCAGGCGAGGTAGTCAACATCTCACCAGGGTCCGAGATTGAACCCACGACCTCCTGTAGACCAGGCGAGGTAGTCAACATCTCACCACTGGGATGGAGACACACACAGACTCCACATATACAGCAGCAGCAGGCATCGTCAGGGTCTGGGATCGAACCCCTGGTGGTGGCGGTGGTTGGTGTTGGTGGTGGTGTTGGTGGTGGTGTTGGTGGTGGTGGTGTTGGCGGTTGGTGGTGGTGGTGGTGGTGTTGGTGGTGGTGTTGGTGGTGGTGTTGGCGGTTGGTGTTGGTGGTGGTGTTGGTGGTGGTGTTGGCGGTTGGTGGTGGTGTTGGCGGTTGGTGGTGGTGGTGTTGGCGGGTGGTGTTGGCGGTTGGTGGTGGTGGTGGTGGTGTTGGTGGTGGTGTTGGCGGGTGGTGTTGGCGGTTGGTGGTGTTGGCGGTTGGTGGTGTTGGCGGTTGGTGTTGGTGGTGGTGTTGGCGGTGGTGTTGGCGGTTGGTGTTGGTGTTGGTGGTGGTGGTGTTGGCGGTTGGTGGTGGTGTTGGCGGTTGGTGTTGGCGGTTGGTGGTGGTGGTGGTGGTGTTGGCGGTTGGTGGTGGTGTTGGCGGTTGGTGGTGGTGGTGTTGGCGGGTGGTGTTGGCGGGTGGTGGTGGTGGTGGTGGTGTTGGTGGTGGTGTTGGTGGTGGTGTTGGTGGTGGTGGTGGTGGTGTTGGTGGTGGTGGTGGTGGTGTTGGTGGTGGTGGTGGTGGTGTTGGCGGTTGGTGTTGATGGTTGTTGTTGTTGACAGGCGTCACGTGAGCTGCTGCAGCAGCACTACATTGACCTCAAGGACCGGCCCTTCTACCCGGGCCTGGTGGAATACATGCACTCTGGGCCTGTCGTGGCCATGGTGAGTCACCCGCACGCTCGCCCACTCATCCATCCACCCACTCATCCATCCACCCATTCACTCACTTGCCCACACGCTCGCCCACACGCCCGCTCACACGCCCGCTCACCCACCCGCTCACTCACTCACTCACTCACCCACTCGCCCGCACGCTCACCAGCTCACCCGCTCATCCATCCACCCACTCATCCACCCATTCACTCACCCGTCCACTCACCCACCCACTCACCCGTCCACTCACTCACCCGTCCACTCGCTCACCCGTCCACTCGCTCACCCGTCCACTCGCTCACCCGTCCACTCGCTCACCCGTCCACTCGCTCACCCGTCCACTCGCTCACCCGTCCACTCGCTCACCTGTCCACTCGCTCACCCGTCCACTCGCTCACCCGTCCACTCGCTCACCCGTCCACTCGCTCACCCGTCCACTCGCTCACCCGTCCACTCGCTCACCCGTCGACTCGCTCACCCGTCGACTCGCTCACCCGTCGACTCGCTCACCCGTCGACTCGTCACCCGTCGACTCGCACGTCGACTCGCTCACCCGTCGACTCGCTCACCCGTCGACTCGCTCACCGTCGACTCGCTCACCCTCGACTCGCTCACCCGTCGACTCGCTCACCCGTCGACTCGCTCACCCGTCGACTCGTCTCACCCGTCGACTCGCTCACCCGTCGACTCGCTCACCCGTCGACTCGCTCACCCGTCAACTCGCTCACCCGTCGACTCGCTCACCCGTCGACTCGCTCACCCGTCGACTCGCTCACCCGTCCACTCGCTCACCCGTCCACTCGCTCACCCGTCGACTCGCTCACCCGTCCACCCGCTCACCCGTCCACTCGCTCACCCGTCCACTCGCTCACCCGTCCACTCGCCCACTCATCCATCCACTCACCCACCCACTCACCCACCCACTCGCCCACCTACCAACTCACTCACTGCAGTGCCACTCCATGCCCAGCAGGGGTAGCTCCACCCTCGGTGCCTTCGTCAAGGTGAGGGGGTATCTCCCCTAGGTCCACTCGGCCTCAAATAAGTTCGCTGATGTGGTGGTGGTGGTGGTTGTGTAGTGAACATCGCTAGCACTGGGGGAGAGACAAAGGCGGCCGGGCGTGCTGCTGGCCACCCACCCCCTCTGTGTGCTAGTAGCCTTCATAGGTGCTGCTACTACTAACAGCACTTGCCCCTACAGCCCTGCTAGAGGCTACCTGGGGTAGCTTTGTCTGTGTGCGTGGTGTGTAGTACATAGACACTGCTGCTGCTACTCGCTAGCTCACAGCACTTGCCCCACAGCCCTGCTAGAGGCTACCTGGGGTAGCTTTGTCTGTGCGTGGTGTGTGTAGTACATAGACACTGCTGCTACTCGCTAGCTAACAGCACTTGCCCCTACAGCCCTGCTGGAGGCTACCTGGGGGAGCTTTGTCTGTGTGTGTGGTGTGTGTAGTACATAGACACTGCTGCTGCTACTCGCTAGCTAACAGCACTTGCCCCTACAGCCCTGCTAGAGGCTACCTGGGGTAGCTTTGTCTGTGCGTGGTGTGTGTAGTACATAGACACTGCTGCTGCTACTCGCTAGCTCACGGCACTTGCCCCTACAGCCCTGCTAGAGGCTACCTGGGGGAGCTTTGTCTGTGCGTGTGGTGTGTGTAGTACATAGACACTGCTGCTGCTACTACTAACAGCACTTGCCCCTACAGCCCTGCTAGAGGCTACCTGGGGGAGCTTTACCTGTGTCTGTGTGGTGTGTGTAGTACATAGACACTGCTGCTGCTACTCGCTAGCTCACGGCACTTGCCCCTACAGCCCTGCTAGAGGCTACCTGGGGGAGCTTTGTCTGTGCGTGTGGTGTGTGTAGTACATAGACACTGCTGCTGCTACTACTAACAGCACTTGCCCCTACAGCCCTGCTAGAGGCTACCTGGGGGAGCTTTACCTGTGTCTGTGTGGTGTGTGTAGTACATAGACGCTGCTGCTACTCGCTAGCTCACGGCACTTGCCCCTACAGCCATGCTAGAGGCTACCTGGGGGAGCTTTGTCTCTGTGGTGTGTGTGTAGTACATAGACACTGCTGCTGCTACTCGCTAGCTCACGGCACTTGCCCCTACAGCCCTGCTAGAGGCTACCTGGGGTAGCTTTGTCTCTGTGTGGTGTGTGTGTGGTACATAGACACTGCTGCTGCTACTCGCTAGCTTGCAGCACTTGCCCCTACAGCCATGCTAGAGGCTACCTGGGGTAGCTTTGTCTCTGTGTGGTGTGTGTGTAGTACATAGACACTGCTGCTGCTACTCGCTAGCTCACAGCACTTGCCCCTACAGCCCTGCCGGAGGCTACCTGGGGGAGCTTTACCTGTGTCTGTGTGCGCTCCAGGTGTGGCAGGGGGCCAACGCGGTGAAGACGGCGCGGAAGATGCTGGGGGAGACGAAGCCGGACGACTCGAACCCCGGCACCATCCGGGGAGACTTTGCTGTGCAAGTGGGACGGTGAGGGAGACACACGGGGAGAGAGCGAGAGAGACACGGGGAGGGGGAGACAGGGGAGGGGGGGGGGAGACGGGGAGAGAGACACTGGGGGGAGGGAGACAGGGGGAGGGAGACAGGGGGAGGGAGACAGGGGGAGGGAGACACGGTATGGGGGAGACACGGGCAGGGAGAGACACGGGCAGGGAGAGACACGGGCAGGGAGAGACACGGGCAGGGAGAGACACGGGCAGGGGGAGACACGGGCAGGGGGAGACACGGGCAGGGGGAGACACGGGCAGGGGGAGACACGGGCAGGGGGAGACACGGGGAGGGGGGGAGACACGGGAGGGGGGGAGACACGGGCAGGGGGGGAGACACGGGGAGGGGGGGAGACACGGGCAGGGGGGGAGACACGGGCAGGGGGGGAGACACGGGCAGGGGGAGACACGGGCAGGGGGAGACACGGGCAGGGGGAGACACGGGCAGGGGGAGACACGGGCAGGGGGAGACACGGGCAGGGGGAGACACGGGCAGGGGGAGACCCGGGCAGGGGGAGACACGGGCAGGGGGAGACACGGGCAGGGGGAGACCGGGCAGGGGGAGACACGGGCAGGGGGAGACACGGGCAGGGGGAGACACGGGCAGGGGGAGACACGGGCAGGGGGAGACACGGGCAGGGGAGACACGGGCAGGGGGAGACACGGCAGGGGGAGACACGGGCAGGGGGAGACACGGGCAGGGGGGAGACACGGGCAGGGGGAGACCGGGCAGGGGGAGACACGGGCAGGGGGAGACACGGGCAGGGGGAGGACACGGGCAGGGGGAGGACACGGGCAGGGGGGAGACACGGGCAGGGGGAGACACGGGCAGGGGGAGACACGGGCAGGGGGAGACACGGGCAGGGGGAGACACGGGCAGGGGGAGACACGGGCAGGGGGAAGACACGGGCAGGGGGAGACACGGGCAGGGGGAGACACGGGCAGGGGAGACACGGGCAGGGGGAGACACGGGGGGGGAGACACGGGAGGGGGGGAGACACGGGGGGGGGGGAGACACGGGGAGGGGGGGGGAGACACGGGGAGGGGGGGAGACACGGGAGGGGGGGAGACACGGGGAGGGGGGGAGACACGGGGGGGGGGGGAGACACGGGGAGGGGGGGAGACACGGGGAGGGGGGGAGACACGGGGGGGGGGAGACACGGGGAGGGGGGGAGACACGGGGAGGGGGGGAGACACGGGAGGGGGGGAGACACGGGGAGGGGGGGAGAGACAGGGGAGGGGGGGAGACACGGGAGGGGGGGAGACACGGGGAGGGGGGGGGGAGGGGGGAGGGGGGAGACACGGGGAGGGGGGGAGACACGGGGGGGGGGGAGACACGGGGAGGGGGGGAGACACGGGGGGGGGGGGAGACACGGGGAGGGGGGGAGACACGGGGAGGGGGGGAGACACGGGGAGGGGGGGAGACACGGGGAGGGGGGAGACACGGGGAGGGGGGGAGACACGGGGAGGGGGGGAGACACGGGGAGGGGGGGAGACACGGGGAGGGGGGGAGACACGGGGAGGGGGGAGACACGGGGAGGGGGGGAGACACGGGGAGGGGGGGAGACACGGGGAGGGGGGGAGAACACGGGGAGGGGGGGAGACACGGGGAGGGGGGGGAGACACGGGGAGGGGGGGAGACACGGGGAGGGGGGGAGACACGGGGAGGGGGGGAGACACGGGGAGGGGGGGAGACACGGGGAGGGGGGGAGACACGGGGAGGGGGGGGAGGGACACGGGGAGGGGGGGGAGACACGGGGAGGGGGGGAGACACGGGGAGGGGGGGGAGACACGGGGAGGGGGGGGAGACACGGGGAGGGGGGGGGAGACACGGGGAGGGGGGGAGACACGGGGAGGGGGGGAGACACGGGGAGGGGGGAGACACGGGGAGGGGGGAGACACGGGGAGGGGGGGAGACACGGGGAGGGGGGGAGACACGGGGAGGGGGGGAGACACGGGGAGGGGGGAGACACGGGGAGGGGGGAGAAAGACACTGGAGGAGGAGACACGGGGAGGGGGGGGAGACACGGGGAGGGGGGGAGACACGGGGAGGGGGGGAGACACGGGGAGGGGGGGAGACACGGGGAGGGGGGGAGACACGGGGAGGGGGGGAGACACGGGGAGGGGGGGAGACACGGGGGGGGGGGGAGACACGGGGAGGGGGGGAGACACGGGGAGGGGGGGAGGACACGGGGAGGGGGGGAGACACGGGGAGGGGGGGAGACACGGGGAGGGGGGGAGACACGGGGAGGGGGGGAGGACACGGGGCAGGGGGGGAGACACGGGCAGGGGGGGAGACACGGGCAGGGGGGGAGACACGGGCAGGGGGGGAGACACGGGCAGGGGGGGAGACACGGGCAGGGGGGGAGACACGGGCAGGGGGGGAGACACGGGGCAGGGGGGAGGACACGGGAAGGGGAGGACAAGGGCAGGGGGAGACACGGGCAGGGGGGAGACACGGGCAGGGGAGACACGGGCAGGGGGAGACACGGGCAGGGGGAGACACGGGCAGGGGGAGACACGGGCAGGGGAGACACGGGCAGGGGGAGACACGGGCAGGGGGAGACACGGGCAGGGGGAGACACGGGCAGGGGGAGACACGGGCAGGGGGAGCACGGGCAGGGGGAGACACGGGCAGGGGGAGACACGGGCAGGGGGAGACACGGGCAGGGGGAGACACGGGCAGGGGAGACACGGGCAGGGGGAGACACGGGCAGGGGGAGACACGGGCAGGGGGAGACACGGGCAGGGGAGACACGGGCAGGGGGAGACACGGGCAGGGGGAGACACGGGCAGGGGGAGACACGGGCGAGGTGGGAATGATTTGTGAGTGTGTCTGTGTTAGTGGTAAAGCAACGCTGTCGTGGACATTGCTGTGGTGGGGAGGGCCAATTCCGATTGGCCTTTCCCCTCATGGCGTCTGTGACCACCACAGCGGCCAAAAGGGGGCTCTGGATGGGTGCGAGGGGCTGGTAACCCCTCCACCTTCAATTAATTACCACTAAACTACGACCGAAAAATGTAATTAGAAAGCTTGTGCCGGAGGCCCCGGGGGAACAGGCTTCTATGACGTCTCCTGGCCAAACCCCATTTGGCGGAGCCAGGAGACTGAATTTTCACCCTCGGGGCTCTTCAAGAAACAACGAAAAGCCACTACGTGTGGCGACGTGGAATGTTTCGAAGGCTCACTGCGGAGGAGAGGCTGCCACTCCTCTGTCGGGAGCTGGACCGGTACCGCCTGGATTTCTGTGGCATTCAGGAGGTCCGGTGGACCGGCTCTTGCTCCTGCCACCATGAGGGGTGGACAGTCCTCTACTCGGGGCAGGAGACTGCCAAACAACAGGGAGTGGCTCTTCCTCTGAACAAAAGAATGAAGGGGGCGTGGGAGTGTGGCGGTGCCTGGGTATTTTGTACCATCGGGCACTCCACCCCCACAACTCCCAATCAGTGATGGGGCAGTTGTGGAGAGAGTGGAGAGTTTCTCATACCTGGGCAGTGTGCTTATGACCGGCTCCGGTTTAACAGCAGAGGTCTCGCTCCGAATCAGTCGAGCGGCAATATCTTTTCATCGGTTGCGTAATACTGTGTGGAAGCTACCTGGTCTGTCGCTCCGCACGAAGCTTCGGGTCTTCTCAGCCACAGTCATTCCCTCCCTTCTCTACGCTTGCGAAACGTGGACCCCCCTAATGGAGCATCTTCGCCGGTTGGAAACATTAGGCTGGCCTGCCTACGATCCATCCTGGGTTTAACCAGGCTGGATTGTGTGAGGAGCTCACAAATCCTTGAAAGATCTGGGCAAAGTCCCATCGGTGAGCTCTTCCGGCAGGTAAGGCTGCGTTGGCTGGGTCATGTAGCCCGCATGCCCAGCCACCGCATGCCTAAACAGCTTTTGTTCGGCCGGATCGAGGGGGCTAAACGGGCGCGGCACGGGCTGCAGAAGAGATGGAATGACGTGGTACAGGAGGACGTGGAGCTGAGTGGACTTGCCGATGACTGGTACCAGCGGTGTCAAGATCGGCCTCTGTGGAGGAGGCTCGTGAAGGACGCTACTGGGCAGTTGGAGGCAGTCGCCCTCCAACAACAACGGAGGGCGGAGGAGCGACGCTCACAACAACGAGCGGAGCGCCGGGTGGCTAAAGCACAGTAGGGGGCACAGGTGGTGCATCAGCCAGTCATCTCGGTCATCTCGGTCAGTCGACCCGTGGCACCTGCTGGGTCTGCCCCGTGACCTCCTGCCAGCGGGCGTTCGACACTTCACGTGGTGCACATGGCCTGGCACAAGCGTCGTGGTGACGTCACCGCCACTTGGTGGCGAATGGCGGTTGTTGTTGTTGTTGCAGCCTATAGCAATAGGATTGCCTAGCGACGGCTGATAAGACTTGGCACGGGCGTTAGATTAAAAAAATAGATCTTCCGTTGACGACTGAAAGTCAAGATCATTTTGTGTTAGCGAGATTCATCACCTCTCCCCCCCACCACTCTCCCCCCCCCGCTCTCCCCCCCCACTCTCCCCCCCACCACCACAGCAACATCATTCACGGCAGCGACTCTGTGGAGAATGCGGAGAAGGAGATAGCTCTGTGGTTCACGGCTGAAGAGGTCACCTCCTGGAAGAGCTGCGCTCACGACTGGGTCTACGAATAGTCAAGACCACTACTACCTACCACCCACTACTCTACCACCCACTACTACCTACCATTCACTACTCTACCACCCACTACCATCACCCACTACCACCCACCACTAGTACTACTAGCACCCACCACACACACACTGACACTCGCTCACACTGACACACACACACACTGACTGACATACACACACACTCACTGATACACACACACTCACTGATACACACACACTCACTGATACACACACTCACTGACACACACACACTGACTGACATACACACACACTCACTGACACACACTCACTGACACACACACACTGACACACACACACTGACACACACACACTGACTGACATACACACTCACACACACACTCACACACACTCACACACACACTCACACACACTCACACACACTCACACACACTCACACACACACATTCACACACATTCACTCACTGACACTCACACACACACACTCACACACACTCACACACACTCACACACACTCACACACACTCACACACATTCACACACATTCACACACACACTCACACACATTCACTCACTGACACACACACACACTCACACACACTCGCACACATTCACTCACTCACTCACACTCACTCACACACACTCACTCACACTCACACACACTCGCACACACTCGCACACACTCGCACACACTCACACACACTCACACACACTCGCACACACTCGCACACACTCACACACTCACACACTCACACACACACTCTCACTCACACACACTCACACACACACACTCTCACTCACACACACTCACATTCCCTGACAGTGTTCCATGCTCCAGGCGTATGCTGTGTTCACCGCCCTCTCTCCCAAGTGAATAAAGTTGCTCTGACCGACCCTGCCTCCTCTGTCTGTGAACCTCATTAAACAGGACCCTGTGGGATGGGCTGGTAGGAACGAACAATTGAATGGCTATAATAAAATGAAATGGCAAATAAGCATAACCCGTAAAAACAAAGTTTTTCACTCAATCCTTTATATGCGTGGCGGCTCAAGTCGTCTCGTCCTCTGGCTTCAGATGGCTGCCACCTGTGGGTCAGGTGATTGCAGTATTAAACAATTGGTAATTAAATATTTAATTTGTTTTCCCTAAACTAAAATTTTGGAAAAAAAAATTTCACGAACATTAATTGTCTCGCACAACGAGTCTGTGTGCAAAATGTCAGCTCGATTGGATCACGGGAAGTGGGTTAAAAAACGACCGAAAGGTTTGCACGGTCGCAAGCAAGCGAACTTAATATAAAGGATTTAAAAATGGCTGCCAATAAGTGGATGGCCCGTGGCCCCGCCCCAACCCCGCGTAGCCCTGCCCCATCTCAGTGTACCCGCCCCTTACCGCCGTAACCCCGCCCCAACCCTGCGTAGCCCCGCCCTCCACCTCGTGGCCACGCCCCCTGCCGCCGTTGCCCCGCCCGTAGCCCCGCCCCTTGCCGCTGTAGCCCCGCCCAATACACCCCTAGCGGGGGAGAGATTCCCAGGCCTGGCTCTAGGCTTGGAGACCTGCCGACGAGGTGGGGGGTAGGGAGTTGTTTTTAATGTAAAAGCTTTAAATGTAAATGTTTCTATTTAAAAACATCAGGGAATGTAACATTGTTAAACATTAACTCCCTTTCACACACGCGGGGGAACTATACGAAGGGAGAGTTTGAGGCCTAGTTCTAGGCTTCAGGCCTAGCTGTAGGCTTTAGGCTGCCGTGAGTTAATTGTTAATTTAAATGTTTTAAATATTAATGTTAAAGCTTTAAATGTAAATGTTTCTATTTAAAAACATGAGGGAATGTAACATTGTTAAACATTAACTCCCTTTCACACACGCGGGGGTACGATACGAAGGGAGAGTTTGAGGCCTAGTTCTAGGCTTTAGGCCTAGCTGTAGGCTTTAGGCCGCTGTGAGTTAAATTTTAATTTCAAAGTTTTAATTAAAAGCTATCTCAGGGAATTATAAGGGAATGTTACACTTGTTTAGCCAGGAAAGCGTCACTGAGTCTAAAAGGTTTTTGTAGGGTCATGCCAAGTGTTTGCAGTAGAGGGCGATGCTGCTACATAGACGGATGGACAGACGGACGGAAGGACGATATAATCTATTGTAGGCTGGTCCACTTCGTTCCTACCAGTAAAAATTCATACACGCCACGCCCATCTCATGCATATTCATGAGGAGCTGGCACACTCATCTCGTTCAGCTAACAGCACTTGCCCCTACAGCCCTGCTAGAGGCTACCTTGGGGAGCTTTGTGAGTGGTGTGTGTAGTACATAGACACTGCTGCTGCTACTCGCTAACAGTACTTGCCCCTACAGCCCTGCTGGAGGCTACCTGGGGGAGCTTTATCTGTGTGTGTGTGGTGTATGTAGTACATAGACACTGCTGCTGCTACTTGCTAGCTAACAGCACTTGCCCCTACAGCCCTGCTAGAGGCTACCTGGGGGAGCTTTGTGAGTGGTGTGTGTAGTACATAGACACTGCTGCTGCTGCTACACGCTAGCTAACAGCACTTGCCCCTACAGCCCTGCTAGAGGCTACCTGGGATAGCTTTGTCTGTGTGTGGTGTGTGTAGTACATATCCAGTTTAACACGTAGCAGGCTTTCGCGACCAATATTATTCATAATAAAGTTTTTGGGTTTAGATCGCGTTATTTATAAATGTGTCGCAATCCTCCACCACCCGACACGGCCAATCAGCAAAAAAGTGTCACGTTGACAAAAGACAAATAGTTCACTGCTTTAGCCCCATACCGGTGTGTTGAAGCCACAACATTTACAATTTGAGTTGTACGACGTTTCGCTGGTAATTGCATCCAGCATCATCGGGCAATTCGTCAGAATGGTGAGGCTCTGCTGTCTCCCGTTCTTATATAGAGCAGCAGCAGCAGCAGGGTGACATCATCATTGACTCATTAACTCATCAGGTGCAAAGATTTGAGGGGGGAGTGATTGTAATTATATACTAGATTAGTAATCAGGCTATTGTTACGATGCGAGTTGTAGATTAGTAATCATTTGGAATGTGTTTTATTGTGATTATGCTACATTAGTAATCAGTTAGTGGTTGTTTCCCTTATAAGGAATTGTAATGTATCTTATTTATGTGTAGTACATAGACTGCTGCAACTCGCTAGCTAACAGCACTTGCCCATACAGCCCTGCTAGAGGCTACCTGGGGGAGCTTTGTCTGTGTGTGGTGTGTGTAGTACATAGACACTGCTGCTGCTACTCGCTAGCTAACAGCACTTGCCCCTACAGCCCTGCTAGAGGCTACCTGGGGGAGCTTTGTCTGTGTGTGGTGTGTGTCGTACATAGACACTGCTGCTGCTACTCGCTAGCTAACAGCACTTGCCCCTACAGCCCTGCTAGAGGCTACCTGGGGGAGCTTTGTCTGTGTGTGGTGTGTGTAGTACATAGACACTGCTGCTGTAACTCGCTAGCTAACAGCACTTGCCCCTACAGCCCTGCTAGAGGCTACCTGGGGGAGCTTTGTCTGTGTGTGCTGTGTGTAGTACATAGACACTGCTGCTGCTACTCGCTAGCTAACAGCAATTGCCCCTACAGCCCTGCTAGAGGCTACCTGGGGGAGCTTTGTCTGTGTGTGGTGTGTGTAGTACATAGACACTGCTGCTGCTACTCGCTAGCTAACAGCACTTGCGCCTACAGCCCTGCTAGAGGCTACCTGGGGGAGCTTTGTCTGTGTGTGGTGTGTGTAGTACATAGACACTGCTGCTGCTACTCGCTAGCTAACAGCACTTGCCCCTACAGCCCTGCTAGAGGCTACCTGGGGGAGCTTTGTCTGTGTGTGGTGTGTGTAGTACATAGACACTGCTGCTGCTACTCGCTAGCTAACAGCACTTGCCCCTCTAGCCCTGCTAGAGGCTACCTGGGGGAGCTTTGTCTGTGTGTGGTGTTTGTAGTACATAGACACTGCTGCTGCTACTCGCTAGCTAACAGCACTTGCCCCTACAGCCCTGCTAGAGGCTACCTGGGGGAGCTTTGTCTGCGTGTGGTGTGTGTAGTACATAGACACTGCTGCTGCTACTCGCTAGCTAACAGCACTTGCCCCTCTAGCCCTGCTAGAGGCTACCTGGGGGAGCTTTGTCTGTGTGTGGTGTTTGTAGTACATAGACACTGCTGCTGCTACTCGCTAGCTAACAGCACTTGCCCCTACAGCCCTGCTAGAGGCTACCTGGGGGAGCTTTGTCTGCGTGTGGTGTGTGTAGTACATAGACACTGCTGCTGCTACTCGCTAGCTAACAGCACTTGCCCCTACAGCCCTGCTAGAGGCTACCTGGGGGAGCTTTGTCTGTGTATAGACTGCTGCTACTCGCTAGCTAACAGCACTTGCCCCTACAGCCCTGCTAGAGGCTACCTGGGGGAGCTTTGTCTGTGTGTGGTGTGTGTAGTACATAGTACATAACTCTGATAATGTATGCACTGTCCTTGAAGTTGATTGGTCCACACCCGAGACAGCTTTCCTTAGAGCCTAGTCTCACTTGGTGAGACTATTGTTGTTTGCATTATGACTGCAGCTATTGTGGTCAATGCAAACATGACTCCTTGTAAAAAAAGGTGTCAGTTTTGTTGCCAGATAAAAGGGTAAAAAACCAATTATCAAGTTCAGTTTTTGTTATGGGTCTCGATCAGTATGGGTCTCTGTACGTATCTATGGGTCTCTGTACGTATCTGTGGGTCTATGTGGGTTTCTGTGGGTCTATGTGGGTTTCTATGGGGCTATGTGGGCTCTATGGTTCTACATGAGTCTCTGAATCTCTGTGGATTTCTATCGATCTCTATGAGTATATGGGTATCTATGGGTCTCTGTAGATCTCTCTGAGTCTGAAAAAATTTGCGTTTGAAAGTATTTGGATTTTTCCCCTCCACATTTAGAATCAACATGACCACGCCTTTCGAGTATTTGGCTGCTATAAATTTCCACATGATGATGATGATATCATCCACATCGTTGATCTATTATCATTTGTGAAAGTCAGAACACTTCTGATAAAGAGCTACGACATAGCTCAGTGGGGCCTTAACACCTGGTAAAATAAATAAAACAAATGTTTATAGTTTGTAAAGTCTTGGTTCAGAGTGGATTGCTTGTCGTTGAAAGTGGCTGCTTGCGTTGCCATGGAAAGGTCATCCGCCATGTACACAAACACATTTTCGAGGTCCTGGTTTGGTGAAGAATACAGGGAAACAAACGCATTGCCTTTCACCAGCACTTCAATAGCGTCCACTTCCTCGTCAAGGCGTGAAGTCACACGCAATGCCTCCTTTTCGACCACCCCTCAGAGACGATCACCCCTCCCTGTGCCTGTGTTGCCCGCTCTGTGTATCTTGGTGATATCTGTCTGCTTATATGTGTGTCTATATATTTTTTCTGGTTAGATTTTATGTCGCTATTTCATTATACCCGATGATGATTGCTTGTGTTGCAATCGAAACGTCGTAGTATGCTATTATTTAATTTATTATTTTTTCTTTATACACGTGACTTTACCGAACGAACGAAAGAATAATTACTGCAGTCACGAAAGCTCCAAAGTTAAGACGGATACTCTTAGTTTTTTCGGTAAAGTCACGAAAAAAAACCTAAGAGTATGAATCCTTGCAGTCACGAAAGCTTCAAATCTAGGATCTTGAACGGAGTTTGAAAAGGGAACTCACAAACAAACGCCGTCTCCATGTTGGGAAAGTCCCAAACCCAAAAAGTCACTGGGGTTTGACTTATCACGAAACTCCTCATGGTCCAACCCTTAAACCAAATCGAGTGCACAAACCAGGAATGCAGCAGGGGAAGCATCGGCAGAAGATGCCGATACCTGATTATGCACAAATGTAAAATAAAAAAATTAAACACTGGTTAGTTCAGCGTGACTGTGGTCATCCAGAGCAAACCGGACGTATGTGTGAACGTTGGACTTCTTTCGCACCATACATAGTCAACCGTGCTAATATGTGGGTCCCTTTAGGTCTTTATGGGTGTCTGTGGGTCTCTGTGTGTGTATGTGTGTGTGCGTTAAACTTCTGTTGCACCGTACGTAGCCAACCGCGCTCATCTGTGGGTCTCTCTGTGTCTCTATGAATCTCTGTGTATGTATATATGTGTATGCTAACTTATTTTGCACCGTTTGTAGCCAACCGTGATAATCTGTGGGTCTATGTATGGCTCTATGGGTGTCAGTGGGTCTCTGTGTATGTCTGTGTGTGTGTATGTTGAATATCTTTTTCACCGTACGTAGCCAACCGCGCCAATCTTTGGGTTTCTGCAGGTGTCTATGGGTGTCTGTGAGTCTCTGTGTATGTGTGTATGTGTATGTTGAACTTCTTTTGCACCGTACTAATTGGAGGTGCGGTGGAAGGACAACAAATTGCACCTTTGGAATCAACGTCACGCATTTATGGAGTGTTTTGCTGCCGTCATATATTTCCACGCGATGACGACGATGACATCGGCTACTTCTTTGAGTTGCTGTGATTTGTCATTGCCAGGGTCGCTTCTGAAGAAAAGCTAAGTAGCTCAGTGGGGTCTAACACCTGGTAAAATACAAAATATATTGTTCAGTTTCAATATGGGTCTTGATCCGCATGGTCTCTGTGGGTCTCTGTGGGTTTCTGTGGGTCTCGATGTGTTTATGTGGCGTTATGTGGGTTTCTGTGGGTTTCTGTGTGATTCTGTGGGTCAATGTGGGTCTCTGTAGGTCTCCATGGGTTTCCGTGGGTCTTTGTGGGTTGCTGTGGTCTATGTGAGTTTTTTGGGTATCTGTGGGTCTCTGTGGGTTTCCGTGGGTCTCTGCGAGGTTCTGTAGGTCTCTGTGGGTTTCTGTGGGTCTCTGCGGGTTCCTAAGGATCTTTGTGTGTTTATTTGGGTCGCAGAGTAAACAAAGTCCCTCCAACGAGTCAAGGTGATGGTTCAGGGTGGAGGGGGGGGGACCAGCTACACCGGTGACGAATATCTGAACCGGTAGGTCCCCAGGGCCTTCTCCAACGAGGCCGATTCAGGCCTCAAATGAGTAACGTGTTGGATTGGTGGTGGTGTGCAGTAGCAACGATCGCCACTGGCGGTGAGAGAGACAAAGGCGGCCGTGCTGGCGTGGTGCTGGCCACACAACCCCTTTAAGTGCCTGGGTCCAAAAGGGGACCTTGCGTGTGACTTCAAGTCACGGCGAAGGAGGGGACGCTACTGAGGCGCTGGCAAATGACTAGGCGATTGTTTCCCTGCATTGTTTACCAAACCAGAGGCACGCAAATTTGCTTGTGTACACGTGGCGGATGACCTTGCCATGGCAACGCGAGCAGCCACTTTCAACGACAATGAATCCACTCTCAACCAAGACTTTACAAACTCTAAAAATGTATCTATTAATGTAGATATTTATTTATTTATTTTACCAGGTGTTAAGGCCCCACTGACCTATGTAGTAGCTAAATGTTTTTTTACCCTTCTATCTGGCAACAAAACTGACACCGTTTTACAAGGAGTCATGTTTGCATAGACCGCAATACCTGCATTCATAATACAAACAAAAAACATAACTCTGATAATGTATGCACTGTCCTTGAAGTTGATTGGTGCACACCCGAGACAGCTTTCCTTAGAGCCTAGTCTCACATCGTGTTGGACCAGATGACGCCAAAAGGCGCACGGTCTATGCAAACATGACTCCTTGTAAAAAGGTGTCAGTTTTGTTGCCAGATAGAAGGGTAAAAAACCAATTATCATATTTTTACTGGCAAATAAGGTTCCCATAGAGTGGACGTTATTGAGGCGCTGTGAATGGCAAGGCGATTGTTTTTCTGCATTGTTTACCAAACCATTGCCATGCCAATTTGTGTACACATGGCGAATAACCTGGTTCAAGTTCAAGTTCAGGTATTAGGTATAGAGCCCTGTGAGCCACTCGGCTCTTGAATCGGGTGCAACGGCAACAAACAAAGAACAAAAACATGAACAAGAAAACATCTTAAAGTGAATATGTGACTAAGTGCAAACAGAAAATCCAAGAAAAGACAGCAAATTATTGCAGAAAAAATCACCGTACACCAACGTTGTGTGCAAATATCCCAGTGGGATGCAAGTCAAACAACCAACAACAACCACAAGACAACTTAGATTAAGGCCATCAGTCTAACTCTGTACTACAACAAACAAACATGGCTAAACCAATACACTTTTCAAAATCACCAAAATAAAGCCATGAAAGCAATGAAACAGTGATCATAGGAACTGTGACGGAATTTTCACAATAAATGGTATGCAGGAGGTCGTGGATTTGATCCAGCACCCTGACGATTCCTGCTGTATATTTGTAGTCCGTGTTTCTCTCTCCATGGAGATGTTATGGGTGTCTGTGTGGTGAGTCTATGGGTGTCTGTGTGGTGAGTCTATGGGTGTCTGTGTGGTGAGTCTATGGGCCTCTGTGTGGTGAGTCTATGGGTCTCTGTGTGGTGAGTCTATGGGTGTCTGTGTGGTGAGTCTATGGGTGTCTGTGTGGTGAGTCTATGGGTGTCTGTGTGGTGAGTCTATGGGTGTCTGTGTGGTGAGTCTATGGGTGTCTGTGTGGTGAGTCTATGGGTGTCTGTGTGGTGAGTCTATGGGTGTCTGTGTGGTGAGTCTATGGGTGTCTGTGTGGTGAGTCTATGGGTGTCTGTGTGGTGAGTCTATGGGTGTCTGTGTGGTGAGTCTATGGGTCTCTGTGTGGTGAGTCTATGGGCCTCTGTGTGGTGAGTCTATGGGTCTCTGTGTGGTGAGTCTATGGGTCTCTGTGTGGTGAGTCTATGGGCCTCTGTGTGGTGAGTCTATGGGCCTCTGTGTGGTGAGTCTATGGGTCTCTGTGTGGTGAGTCTATGGGTCTCTGTGTGGTGAGTCTATGGGCCTCTGTGTGGTGAGTCTATGGGTCTGTGTGTGGTGAGTCTATGGGTCTCTGTGTGGTGAGTCTCTGAGTGGTGAGTCTATGGGTCTGTGTGTGTGTAGCGGTTGAGCAATAGTTAGCGCTACGCTGCGCTACGAACCATGGGGTCCCGAATTGGATTCCCGCTCACGGCCAACACACGCGACAATTATCTAAACCGGTACTGGGCCTCCCTTAGGTCGACTCAGCCTCAAATGAGGACGAGTAGCGATGTGTAAAGATCGCCACTGGGGAGACAAAGGCGGTCGGGTGTGGTGTTGGCCACCCACCCCCTCGTGTGCCGTGCCGGCCTTCATAGGTGCTCGCTAACAGCACTTGCCCTTACAGTCTGTTAAGGCTACACGGGGGATCTTTATCTTCATATTTTATATGATTGCAGTGGGGAGAGACAAAGGCGGCCGTGAGCGCGTGGTGCTGGCCACCCACCGCACCCACAGCACCCACAACACCCACCCTACCCACCCACCCCACCTACCCTACCCATCACACCCCAATTCGTGTGCCAGCCACATTTGCTTACATTGAACAACGAGCTAGGATAAATATATATTTACAAACCACCCCCAACTGCTTATACGCAAATATGTTTGTAGGAGTGTCTACCCCGATCCCAATAGTCTCTGGGGCTTATAAAGTCTCCCAGTTCACCACGCAGACTCAGTCACCGCTCCAGGGATATCTCTCTGTCTCTCTCTGACTCTGTAACTCTGTCTGTCTCAACTCGCCGACTTCCCATCCCAAAGCGCGATATCAACGCCAGGCTCCACGACTCGAACCATGACTTGCTACCTGCTGGGTCTGCTCCTCGTGGCGATGATGTTCGTGAGCGGAGGTGAGACAACTTCGCTGCTAAAGAAGTGTTTGTTGTTGCAAGAACACCAAAGCAACGCCGATACTGCGATGTATATAGAGATTTCGCTTTAAAGCTGCTTTCGTGACTGCAGCAGGGATTCATCTTCTTGGTTCTTTCGGTAAAGTCATCACGTAGAATGGAAATAATAAAATAATAAAAATAAAACATAATAAAATAATTCTCACGACGTTTCGGCCACAACGCAAGCAGCCGTCCTCAGGTGAAGAACAGGTCTGTCGAGAAGACAGCGTCTGACAGACCTGTTTGCCGTGATGATGATAATGATCGTCTGCCGTGATGATGATGATGATCGGTGTTGTTCTTTTGTCTTGATTTTGCGGATATACAGGGCAAAGCCTCAAATGCTTCGAGTGCAGCCCGACCATCAACAAAACGGCGTGCAACGAGCGCGGCCCCATCACGTGTTTCGACGCCTCGCTCGACACCTGCGGGACAATTCTCCTCTACAAGGGCTCCTGTAAGTGCGTCGCTTGTTCTCGCAAAGATGGGGATGGTGGTGGGCCCCTTGCGTTCAGCAGTGACTCCCAGGCTCATGATGCACTCGCAAGACACGCATCTGTCCTCACTTTGTGATGAGTCTATGGGTCTATGTGTGTGATGAGTCTATGAGGTCTCTGTGTGTGATGAGTCTATGGGTCTCTGTGTGATGAGTCTATGGGGTTTCTGTGTGGTGAGTCTATGGGGTCTCAGTGTGGTGATGAGTTTATGGGGTCTCTGTGTGGTGAGTCTATGTGGTCTCTGTGTGTGATG
Organism: Lethenteron reissneri; assembly: GCF_015708825.2. Classification (NCBI taxonomy): domain Eukaryota; kingdom Metazoa; phylum Chordata; class Hyperoartia; order Petromyzontiformes; family Petromyzontidae; genus Lethenteron; species Lethenteron reissneri. The sequence continues at coordinate 1,304,940 of NW_026891378.1, forward strand.
AGTCTATGAGGTCCTAGTGTGGTGATGAGTCTATGGGGTCTCTGTGTGGTGAGTCTATGGGGTCTCTGTGAGTGATGAGTCTATGGGGTCTCTGTGTGGTGAGTCTATGGGTCTCTGTGTGATGAGTCTATGGGGTCTCTGTGTGTGATGAGTCTATGGGGTCTCTGTGTGTGATGAGTCTATGGGGTCTCTGTGTGTGATGAGTCTCTGGATCTCTGTGTGGCGAGTCTATGAGTCTCTGTGAGTGATGAGTCTATGGGGTATATGTGTGATGAGTCTATGGGGTCTCTGTGTGTGATGAGTCTATGGGTCTCTGTGTGATGAGTCTATGGGGTCTCTGTGTGTGATGAGTCTATGGGGTCTCTGTGTGGTGAGTCTATGGGGTCTCTGTGAGTGATGAGTCTATGGGGTCTCTGTGTGGTGAGTCTATGGGTCTCTGTGTGATGAGTCTATGGGGTCTCTGTGTGTGATGAGTCTATGGGGTCTCTGTGTGTGATGAGTCTATGGGGTCTCTGTGTGTGATGAGTCTCTGGATCTCTGTGTGGCGAGTCTATGAGTCTCTGTGAGTGATGAGTCTATGGGGTATATGTGTGATGAGTCTATGGGGTCTCTGTGTGTGATGAGTCTATGGGTCTCTGTGTGATGAGTCTATGGGGTCTCTGTGTGTGATGAGTCTATGGGTCTCTGTGTGATGAGTCTATGGGGTCTCTGTGTGATGAGTCTATGGGTCTCTGTGTGATGAGTCTATGGGTCTCTGTGTGATGAGTCTATGGGGTCTCTGTGTGTGATGAGTCTATGGGTCTCTGTGTAATGAGTCTATGGGGTCTCTGTGTGGTGAGTCTATGGGGTCTCAGTGTGGTGATGAGTTTATGGGGTCTCTGTGTGGTGAGTCTATGTGGTCTCTGTGTGTGATGAGTCTATGAGGTCCTAGTGTGGTGATGAGTCTATGGGGTCTCTGTGTGGTGAGTCTATGGGGTCTCTGTGAGTGATGAGTCTATGGGGTCTCTGTGTGGTGAGTCTCTGGATCTCTGTGTGGCGAGTCTATGAGTCTCTGTGAGTGATGAGTCTATGGGGTATATGTGTGGGGGGTCTATGGGTCTCTGTGTGGTGATGAGTCTATGGGATCTCTGTGTGTGATGAGTCTATGGGATTTCTGTGTGGGGAGTCTATGGATCTCTGTGTGGGGAGTCTATGGATCTCTGTGTGGTGAGTCTAAGGGTCTCTGTGTGAGATGAGTCTATGGGACTATGTGTGTGTTGAGACTTTGGGTCTCTGTTTGTAAACAGTCTATGGGGTTGCTGTGTGCAGAGTCTATGGGTCTTTATGCGGTGATGAATCTATGGGGTTTCTGTGTGGTGAGTCTGTGGGTTCTCTGTGTGTGAGTCTATGGGTCTCTGTATGTGATGAGTCTATGGGGTCTCTGTGTCTGATGAGTCTATGGGTTTATTTACGTGATGAGTTCATGGGTTTCTGCATCCCAATTGGTGACTCTTCCCCAATGTGTTGATATTTCTTTGGGGTCCTCCGATGTTCCCCCCTCCACACGTTCGGAGTATTCTGCAGCCGCTTTACATTTTCACGCGATGAACAAGACCCTGCGGGGTGGGCTGGTAGGAATAATACTAATACCGGTACAGGGATATCGACCGGGTATAGAGGAGTTAAAAAGAAAATGATTTGTGCATGGGGGGTGAGCGATGACGTCCACACCCCCCTCCCCACTGACTCGCGCGCCCACAGAGCAAGGATTGCAACAGGCGATGTCATTGGCTGCGCCGAATGCGACTGCCATCTTGTTTAGTTCATTTAGTTCACCGATCGCAGGGGGAGCGGGCGGCCATCTTGTCGGACAGACGGACAGTCGGACGGACACATTAATCTATTGGTGGTCTGGTCCACTTCGTTCCTACCAGTATAATGGTGACGATATCAGCCACCGTTTGTGGTAGCGGCTTTTTGACTGGCTGTCGAACAAAGGTGGCCACTGCATCATCGCACGGAGCTTTCGGATGCGCTGCGAGAGATTTACACTTTTAAAACATCATCTCAATTGACATCCTCATTTCTTAAAACTGCTTTTTGTGTTTTAGTTTGTTTCCCTTCCCCGCGCACCTGCAATTAGCGCGGTGGGCTACGTATGGTGCGAAAGAAGTTCAACAAACACACACAAACATATACAGACACCTACACACAAAGATAAAGACCTACAGAGACCCACAGATTGCCACGGATGGCCACGTACAGCACAAAAGAAGTTCAACATACACGTACAGGTCACTGCATGACAGCTCAGCGGGGCTTACACCTGGTAAAATAACAATTACAAATATATTTGTAAGTGTTTTTAATGAAAAATGCTTTACTTACAATGAGACCCGCGTGCCTTCTCTTCCGCCCAGCCTACGTCCTCCTCAAGCAATGCCTCCCCAAGACCTTTTGCGACACCGTCAAAGTTTTCGACGGCACCTACAGCGGAGTCACGCTGACCACCACGTGCTGCCAGAGTGACGGTTGCAACGTCAACGCCGCCCCTCGACCTCTGGGCGCAGCTCACGTGACCCTGGCCCTGCTGGGCGTGGCCTCCAGCGTCGTGGTCAGCAGGGCTCTGGTGTAGGTCGTGACGTCACAGCCGCACCCCCCCCACCCACGACTCATCACACAGAGACCCATAGACTCACCACGCAGAGACCCATAGACTCACCACGCAGAGACCCACAGACTCACCGCGCAGAGATAGACTCACTACACAGAGACCCATAGACTAACCACGCAGAGATAGACTCACTACACAGAAACCATAGACTCATCACGCAGAGACCCATGTACTTATCACACAGGACCCCATAGACTCATCACACAGAGTCCCATAGACTCACCACACATACACCCATAGACTCACCACACAGATACACGTAGACTCATCACACAAAAACCCATAGACTCACCACACAGAGACGCATTGACTCACCACACAGAGTCTCGTAGAGTCACCACACAGGGACCCATAGACTCATCACACAGAGACTCATAAACTCACCACACAGAGACCTGTAGACTCATCACACAGAAACCCATAGACTCAACACACAGAGACCCATAGACTCATCACACAGAGACACGTAGACTCATCACACAAAAACCCATAGACTCACCACACAGACTCATCACACAGAGACCCATTGACTCATCACACAGAGACGCATTGACTCACCACACAGAGTCTCGTAGAGTCACCACACAGGGACCCATAGACTCATCACACAGAGACTCATAAACTCACCACACAGAGACCTGTAGACTCATCACACAGAAACCCATAGACTCAACACACAGAGACCCATAGACTCATCACACAGAGACACGTAGACTCATCACACAGAAACCCATAGACTCACCACACAGACTCCTCACACAGAGACCCATTGACTCATCACACAGAGACGCATTGATTCACCACACAGAGTCTCGTAGAGTCACCACACAGGGACCCATAGACTCAACACACAGAGACCCATAGACTTATCACACAGAGACACGTAGACTCATCACACAAAAACCCATAGACTCAACACACAGAGACCCATAGACTTATCACACAGAGACACGTAGACTCATCACACAGAAACCCATAGACTCACCACACAGACCCAGGCTGATATTTTGTTCCGAGAAGTGAGTTGGCGTGAACTCTTATGGGAAGAGACGTAATCTAATATAAAACCGTGTGACGTGGGTTGGGCCCCCCACGTGATGTGGGTTGGGCCCCCCACGTGGTGCGGTGTGGGCCCCCCATTGCGGTGCGGGGGCGAGGCGGTGCGCGAGAACGCTCTGCTGAGCGCCAGCGAGCGCGTGCGCTACCGCCGCCCCGGGGCCATTGGCCCTGGCAAACCCGCCGGCGTCACCCCCCGTGACGAAGTCAACACCGGGTCCCGATGCCACCACCCGGCCCAGACGCCACCCGCAGCGATGGCTCCGGCTCAGCTGCTGGAAGTCCGTCCTGAGCTGCCGTGGTTCAGGCCCGGCGGTTTGCGTCGCTGACCCTGGTGGCGCCGCGGTGCCCACCACCCGGCCAAGCGGTCGCGCCCACCCCGTGAGCTGTTTACCGGCCTGCAGGATGCGGGCGACCCACATCGATGTGGCCTCGTCCGGCGTCACCACCGGCGTGACAACGCCGGCGCGGCGAAGCAAAGGCGACGAGGTGCTCGACCACGAGGTTCTTGCTTGCCTTGTCGGCAGGGCGAGGGAAGGCTTTCCTTGCCAACACCAGCAGCGCCACCCCTGTAGGCTAGAGTTTGACTCTCTAGCCTCCCACTGGCGGTCCTGAAACCCTCTGAAGGCGCCCTCGGCAAGTGAGTAAATTTCCCCAAAAGCCTCGGAGGCTGCCTGTAGAGTGGTCATGCCGTGCGTGGGAAGGGAGGTTAAAGATGCGCACATCATCATCCAGAACGGATGGCAGCTCTCGTAGCACCTCTTCGTCCGACCATCGTGTTTGGCCGCACGTTCGATAAAACCTGCGTCTGGCTACGCGCTGTTTTTCTTAGATTGCGAGCGGTTAACCTCAAATTGAAACCTCAGTTGCAGACGTCCGTTCGGTATTGTGGGCACACAGTCAGCAAGGCAGGTATTGCGACAGACCCCGATGAAACTGCATGCCTGTGCAGATGGCTAACCCTCAAGTCGGCGGGAGAGGTGCGTAGCTTTATCGGATTTGCATCCTACTACCGCCGCTTTGTCCCCCGGTTCGCCACCGTTGCCGAACCCCTCCACGCCATGACGGCGAAGTGCCAAACATTTCGATGGCGAGCAAAGGAAGAGACCGCATTCGTTGCGCTCTGCGATGGGCTGGTGGACGCACCTTCCCTCAGACACCCAGATATTTCATTACCATTCATCCTGGACGCTGACGCTAGCAACACGGGCATTGGCGCAGTGTTGTCCCAGGTGGCGAACGGGGTGGAGAGAGGGTCGTGGCGTATGGCGGCAGACTGATGTCCCCGGCTGAGCAACGCTATCGCGTGACGCGTCGCGAACTGCTTGCTATGATCTTCTTGGTTTTTTTCGGTTAAGTTACGTAGAAGGGAAGTAATAAAATAATACAAATAAAACATAATAAAATAATTCTCACGACGTTTCGGCTACAACGCAAGCAGCCGTCTTCAGGTGAAGAATGAGACACTGCCAAGCTAGGAGCTTATATATAAGCTGAGTTTGAGGTGGAAGAAGAGCGCCTTAACAAAAGAATGTGCATTTCAAGAGGAATTTAGCATATTCATGGAAAATGAGTAGGAGGTGGGCGGAGGGGTTTCAAAGTCATATTATGCCCGTGCATTATGCAGGATCAGCAGCACCAAAGGGAGGGGGCAGGGGGTAGCATTAACAAAGGGAGGGAATGTTAATAGTATGTAGAAGCAATGAAACATGTGAATGGGAGAATGGTGGCCGGAGACCCGCAGTGGAGCAAATAATGCATTCCTTGTGGAGAACACAAGATACACAGTTAATGCCAGTGAGTGAACTGCGTTCTGAAAGTCACCGTAAACGTGAACAACAGTGATCTTCATACAGCAGCACCGCCCCTGTCTGTATGGCAGGCGATTCGAAGTGTGTTCCAATCACGCCGTCCTCCAGTACTCTTCATGCTTCTTGGTTCTTTCGGTGAAGTCACGTAGAAGGGAAGTAATAAAATAATAAAATAAAACATAATAAAATAATTCTCACGACGTTTCGGCCACAACGCAAGCAGCCGTCCTCAGGTGAAGAATGAAACACCACCATTTTATTTTATTATGTTTTATTTTTATTATTTTATTACTTCCCTTCTACGCGACGACTTTACCGAAAGAACCAAGAAGATGAATCCCTGCAGTCACGAAAACTTTAAATCGAGAATTATTTTATTATGTTTTATTTTTATTATTTTATTACTTCCCTTCTACGCGACGACTTTACCGAAAGAACCAAGAAGATGAATCCCTGCAGTCACGAAAGCTTTAAATCGAAATTTTACTCTTCACGCGTTGAGCAACCATCCGGCCAGCTCTCCCGCTGATTGGAAATCCCGGCAGGACTACTCATTCCGGGTGTCTTACCGTAAGGGTGCGATGCACACCGATGCGGACGCGCTTTCGCGGATTCCCCTGGGCGACGAACGTGCGTGCCTCTGGGGTTCGGCGCCGATGCAGATTGACTACCGCGGCCGTGCCTCCTCCGGTTGTCCGGTCAGCGGGGACCTCCGCCGCTGATAATCCCGGCGATTCCGTCGCACGCGATGCCACGCTTGGGTTGAGCCACGAAAATTGGGGGCGCCTCCAGGCTGAGGACGCCTCCCTATAGAAAGTACGGCACCGCGTCAGCGATACGGGCGATGGGTTGAACCGATGCAGGGTAGCTCCTGTCATTCTCAAGGAAGGTCTTTGAATGTGTTGGGACAGTGGCTTGCGTCGCCACGGCATCGTGGTACCTACGAGCCTCAGGGGTAGACTAATTTTGGCCATCCACAAGCGATTGATGCACCTGGGTGTTTACAAAACTCTGGCAACCTCTGCTTGGTTCTTTCGGTAAAGTCGTCACGTAGAAGGGAAATAATAAAATAATAAAATACAATTCTCACGACGTTTCGGCCACAACGCAGGCAGCCGTCCTTGCGTTGTGGTGACTTTACCGAAATAACCAAGAAAATGAATCCCTGCTGCAGTCACGAAAGAAGCTTTAAATCGAAACTCTGGCAACCGTTAAGCTTGATCTTTTTTTGGGCCCGGAATGGCGGGAGTCATCAAGAACGTCCTGAAGGGTTGTGTGCAGTGTGCTCGCCGCAAACCGCCATCTGCTCAATGCTGCCTGCCCTTGCAATCTATTCGGGTTTTCCGTATCAACGAGCTCGTCGCACTCGATATACTTTGACCTGTCCCCGTCACAGCCTGAGGTAATAAATACTTGCTGGTGGGTGTGGAGTATTTCTGCTGTTGGCCTGTGGCTTGGCCCCTCCCCAAACAATCGGCCGCCGCCATCACCGAAGCATTTCTGCATGGATACGTGCCGGATAAGGGAGCCCCAGAGCGCCTCCTTACTGACCAAGGGAAAACATTTTCATCCAAATTATTGCAAGAAGTGTGCGACCTTTTGGGCACGAAGAATCCCCAGACGGATTGGATGGTTTAGCGACTTAAGAGGACTGTAACATCTATGTTGAGTCAGCAGGTCGATGCATCCCAGAAACATTGCGATCTGCACATTTCAGGGGCACTTGCAGCCTACAGAATAGCTCCGCATGTTTCCACCGGCTACTCGCCATTCTTTCTAATGGACGGGAGAGAACCAAACCCTCCCCACTGAAGTCCAGCTAAAGACGGCTCCTAGGAAGCCGAGGGTTACCACCTCACAACTCATGCGTTTCACCTTTCAACGGGTTTCGGAAGCACGCGAGGCTTCGAAAGAAAATTCCGCCCCACGGAAATCGGCCAACGAACGTCTCAGTCGGGTAAATGGTGGGCCCCGAGGGACAGGGCTTGGCTGCACTGCCCTCAAGTACGCGTGGGCACATCCCCCCAGTTGTACAGACCCTGGCGAGAGCCGGTTAAGGTGATACGGGCCGACCGGCCACAATATGTTAATATCCAGTTCGGCCGCCAGAATTGGTTTGCGCATCCATCCCGCCTTAAGCCTTTTGTCACTCCCCGTCACATCCCTTTATCTCCAATCCACGAGGGCCGAGTTTGCCAGGCGAGCTGGGGGGCGCGTGCCTGTTGAGGTTGTGGTTCTGAGGTTCGCCCACAGGACCGGAGTGCGTGACACCCTCAACGCCGTCGGCTGCTGCTTCTCCGGACGCTCTGCTGGGTGCGGAGCGGCTGTTGACCAGCCGTTCCCCGCCGACGCCGTTATCTCCTATGGAGGGACTGCGCCAGTTGGCCAGTATTCAAGTCCCTCCTGGGCCTTCCAGGGAGCTTGGGCCTACGTAGCCTGGGGGTCCGGCCACGCGGACTCGTTCTAAGACCGTTAGCTTCCTGTGACTCTCACACACCTTGCTGGTTGCCTACGCCGTCGGTCGCACAGTCATGCTCACATGTCATGAAGGTCATTGGCTGACCCTGGTTTTTTTCGTTGTACTGTGCACGCGCGATTTTACATGGGTGCACCGTACGGAGGGAAGGAAGAACGCATGGAAGGAGGGGAATGAAACGACAACAACAAATGTACATCAACCGGTTAACTCGCTTACCCCCCCCTGAAGCTTTCGTGACTGCAAGGATTCATATTCTTAGGTTTTTTTTATTTTACTTGATACAGCCGTCGGGCTGTGACGGTTCCACCTGAAGACGGAAGCTTGTGCTGCCTCCGAAACGTCGGGATTTTTTTATTTTTATTTTTAATTTTACTTTTATTTATTTAAATTTTTTACCTACGTGACTTTACCGAAAAAACCTAAGAATATGTTATTCGCGGTATTTATTGTCAGTCGCCGGTTATTTATTGACGTTGCTTTTTAGGGAGGCACACCTTTCCAGTTTTCTATAGTTGCGTTACAGCCGGGACGGCTGTGTGTTACACGGAGGGGGGGGGGGGTGATGTTGTGACATATGACGTCACTTCTATGTCGGGATTGTATGAGCGTGGCACTCCGCGTGAAACCCAACTGGACACGTGACCGGATAAAGGGGGGGCCAGGGGCCCCACGGGGAAGCTTGGGGTCACGTGGTTGGGGGCCCGAACCTTCCGGAAGGATGGAAAAGGGGGGTGTGCCTTAGGGCAGAGCCTTCTACGCCGAAGCGTTATAAGCGGGGTGTGAACGGGGAGCAGGGCGTGAATGGGGAGCGGGACATGAATGGAGAGCCGGGCTGTTCTACTCCATGATGAAGACGCCATGAGAAGTCCTCGAGTCTCCGATCGTCATTGGTGACCAGGCGGCCGTCACCTGCTCTGGGTCACGCTGTGCAGTGCTCCCCGAGTGTTAGTGAGGTTAGGAAGGTGGTCACCGCCTTGTGTCTAATGTTCACGTTCGTGTTATGTGTTAATGAGTAGTGTTGCCTCCTAGTCGAGTGTGCGCCTCATTCGAACCCATTACATATTTGTTGTTGTAACGATCTGACCTCCATGCCCCGACTTGACGTCTGTGAAACAGGTCCCTGCGGGGTGGGCTGGTAGGAACGAACAAATGAATGGCTATAATAAAATGAAATGGCGGGGGTACGATACGAAGGGAGAGTTTGAGGCCTAGTTCTAGGCTTTAGGCCTAGCTGTAGGCTTTAGGCCGCTGTGAGTTAATTTTTAATTTAAATTTTTTATTAAAAGCTATCTGAGGGAATTATAAGGGAATGTTACACTTGTTTAGCCAGGAAAGCCTCACAGAGTCTAAAGGTTTTTGTAGGGTCCTGCCAAGTGTTTGCAGTAGGGGGCGATGTTGCTACACCTAATCGGACATCGGACAGACGGAAGATATAATCTATTGTAGGCTGGTTCACTTCGTTCCTACCAGTAAAAGACATTTATAGCTCGTCGACTTTCCTCCTCCAACCTAAATACATAATCTGGTTCTGACTGATTTCCACCACTAGTTACAAGGGCGTCGTTGGCGAACTTTCGTCACACATCACTGTGAAATGACACGCAAAGTTGCCAATTCAAACAAGATGAATTTAATCTTAAAAAGCAAAAGCAATTAAACATCAGCCATCTTCCAAGCAACATGCTGCACGCATTTTGTTTGACAATCGTCTGTTGAGTGGGAGATCAGAGAACGGCAGGTGTATGCATTGCAATCAGGTACAGGCGATATCCCTCGATTCAGGAACGTTGTGTGGACCAATCAACTTCAAGAACAGTGCATACATTATCAGAGTTGTGTTTTTTGTTTCCATTATGACTGCAGGTATTGTGGTCTATGCAAACATGACTCCTCGTAAAAAAAGGTGTCAGTTTTGTTGCCAGATAAAAAGGTTAAAAACCAATTATCATATGTTTAACTGGCAAATGAGGTACCAATGGTGTAAATGCTTCACCCCGAGCTCTCATACTCTAATGGTGCATTGTCTTTGAGACGTGCGCCTTTTGGCGTCATTTGGTCCAACCCATATGAGACTAGGCTCTAAGGAAAGCTGTCTCGGGTGTGGACCAATCAACTTTAAGGACAGTGCACATACATTATCAGAGTTGTGTTTTTTGGTTGCATTATGACTGCAGGTATTGTGGTCTATGCAAACATAACTCGTAAAATGGTGTCAGTTTTGTTGCCAGATAAAAGGGTAAAAACCTTTTTCATTTTTATTTGACCAGGTGTAAGGCCCAATTGAGTTGTGTAGCGTCTTTTATTTAGAAGCGACCCTGACCATCACAAATGATAGCTCAAGGAAGTTGCTGATTTCATCATCAAATTTATAGCAGCAGCCACATACTCCAAACGAGTGGCGATGTTGATTCTAAATGTGGATTGAATAGAACAGAGGATCCTGGAGAAATTTTCAAGCGACCACGGGGAGAGAGAAAGAGGCATGCCACCCGCAAACATTCAACAGACAACGCCAGGGTCGGAATTGCACGCACGACCTGCTGTAAACAAGGCAAGGTAGTTGTGGCACATTAGGAATGGACCTCTCTATTAATGAAGGTCCTTATGTGCTGTGCAGGACATCAATGCACGTGTGTACACCAGCATGCGATACTGAGTCAGGCCTGTAGGTGGCTGCCAGGGTTATTGAGTAACCTGACCCATACACCAGTCACGTGGTTTATGGCGACTCGGTTGAAAATTGCTGCGTGTGATATATATGTGCTGTTGCATTTTACACGTAAAGGACCCAAATGTTGTTTTTGATAGTTATAGAAATGTTGTAGTCTTCAAGATTAGCTTTGAATTGGTAGTTTGTGATATATTCAAAAGGAGGGGATTTAGCACTGTACACTGTAAAGGATGACGTACTACAGGGGCCATCAATAAATGACGTCACGCACCTGGGGGGGGGGGGGGGGGCTCAGACATTTGTGACGATGTGTGACGAGGGGGGGGGGGTTGAGAAATGTGACATCACATCAAAATGCGCAACTTTAATTAAATATACAATTGTTATAACAACATTCCTACGTATTTAATGTGACAGCGTCACATCGCATCACGTCATTTATGGACGGGCTCATAGTTAATACTGGTAATTATCTAACCCTAATAATGTTTATTCAATAACCATGCCCATGCACCCAGGACCCCCTACCTCCCCGTGGTGCCGGACGGGCAACGCTGTCGAGGGGGTCAAATACTTATTTCCCTCATTAAAATGCAAATCAATTTATAACATTTTTGACATGCGTTTTTCTGGATTTTTGTTGTTGTTATTCTGTCTCTCACTGTTCAAATAAACCTACCATTAAAATTATAGATTGATCATTTCTTCGTCAGTGGGCAAACGTACAACATCAGCAGGGGATCAAATACTTGTTTCCCTCACTGTAGGTGTTAATAGTGTTGCCACCAAGTCGAGTGAGACCTCCGTGCCCCGACTGGACGTCTGTGAAAACATTAACCCGTAAAAACAAAGTTTTTCACTATAAATCCTTTATATGCGTGGCGGCTAAAGTCCTCTCGTCCTCTGGCTTGAGATGGCTGCCACCTATGGGTCAGATGATTGCCTGCCACCATTAAGCAATTGGTAATTAAATATAAAAAAAATTTTGCCTAAAAAGTGTAACGTTTTGGAAAAAAAAAATTTTCACGAAAATAAATTGTCACGCACAACGAGTCTGTGTGCAAAATGTCAGCTCGATTGGATCACGGGAAGTGGGTTAAAAAAAACGACCGAAAGATTTGCACGGTCCTCAGCAAGCAAGTGAACTTAATATAAAGGATTTAATAAGTATAACCAGTAAAAACAAAGTTTATCACTATAAATCCTTTATATGCGTGGCGGCTAGAGTCCTCTCGTCCTCTGGCTTGAGATGGCTGCCACCTATGGGTCAGATGATTGCATTGCACCATTAAGCAATTGGTAATTAAATATAATATTTTTGTCCTAAAAAGTGTAAAATTTTGGAGAAAAAAAATTCACGAACATTAATTGTCACGCACAACGAGTCTGTGTGGCAAATGTCAGCTCGATTGGATCACGGGAAGTGGGTTAAAAAACGACCTAAAGATTTGCACGGTCGTAAGCAAGCAAGCAAGTGAACTTAATATAAAGGATTTAAAAAGACATTTATAGCTCGACCAATTTCCTCTTCCAACCTAAATACAAAATCTGATTCTGACTGATTTACACCACTGGTTACAAGGGGCGTCGTTGGCGAACTTTCTTTACACATCACTGTGAAATGACGCACAAGGTTTCCAATTCAATGAAGATTCATTTAATTAAAAAAGCAAAAACAATAAAAAGTCGCCCATCTTCCAAGCAACATGCCGCACGCATTTTGTTTGACAATCGTGTGTTGAGTGGGAGATCATAGAACGACAGGTATAAGCATTGTAATCAGGTACAGGCGATATCCCTCGATTCACGAATGTTTGGGTTTACGAAGATTTGCGTGAACGCGATGTACAAATGACAGACGCTTTTTTGTCATGATACCATCATCATCGTCGTCATCACGTGTAAATTTATAGCAGCAGGCAAATAACCCTCAACGAGTGGTGACGTTGATTCTAAATGTTAAGGGGAAAAATCGGAGGATCACCGAGAGAGAGAGACACGCCAAGTAATATGGTCCGGTGAGGCTTAAGAGGGTGAGCCTTTGTTATGGAGAGGTACCTTACCATATTAATTGGACCTTACCCCCCCCCCCTTCTCCAACCATTATATAAACGGAGTGGTAGCTCCTGCAATCTCTCATTTACTTGATACAGCTGTCGTGGCTGTGACGGTTCCACCTGAAGACGGAAGCTTGTGTTGCCTCCGAAACGTCGTGATTTTTATTTTATTTTACTTTTATTAATTTTAATGTTTTTACCTACGTGACTTTACCGAAAAAAACCTAAGAATATGAATCCTTGCAGTCACGAAAGCTTCAAATCTAGGACCTTTCCATTCCCTTCTGCCATACAGGATCCACTGTCTGCCTCTCTAACACATTCCTGCAGAGGGAGCTGGTAGGAACACGTTGGGTTGCTCGGTCAATGGCCTGCAGGGTCAACGGCGGCGTGGTGTATTCCGCAAATATGCCCGACTGTGAGGGCGGGCACAAGCCGGCGTGAGTAGGTTAAACGTTGAGTTTTATAAGGGCATCACGGGGTGACCAGCCCCTCCCCACCCAGCCCCACCACTCCCACCCCCCACCCAGCCCCACCCTCCCCACACAGCCCCTCCCCACCCTCCCCACCCAGCTCCTCCCCACCCTTCCCTCCCCACCCAGCCCCACCCTTCCCACCCAGCCCCTCCTGCACGACGGACACAATAATCCCCTGTGGGCTGGTGTAACTAGGAGGTTCCTACCAGTATAAACGATGGTATATCATTAACCACTTGGGTATCTGTGTGGTGAGTCTATGGGTCTCGGCGTGACGAGTCTATGGGTCTCTGTGTGACAAGTCTATGGGTCTCTATGCCGTGAGTATATGTCTATTTGTGTGGTGAGTCTATGGGTCTCTTTGTGATGAGTCTATGGGTCTCTGTGTGATGAGTCTATGTGGTCTATGTGTGTTTAGTCTATGGGTGTCTGTGTGATGAGTATATGTCTGTGTAGTGAGTCTATGGGTCTCTGTGTGACGAGTCCATGGGTCTCTGTGTGATGAGTCTATGGGTCTCTGTGTGGTGAGTCTATGGGTCTCTGTAGGTCTCTATGAGTCTCTGTAGGTCTCTATGGGTCTCTGTGTGGTGAGTCTGTGCGTCTCTATGTGGTGAGTCTATGGGTCTCTGTGTGACGAGTCCATGGGTCTCTGTGTGATGAGTCTATCGGTATCTATGTGATGAGTCTATGGGTCTCTGCATGATGAGTCTATGGGTATCTGCGTGATGAGTCTATGGGTCTCTGTGTGACGAGTCTACTTGTCTCTATGTATGTACATACGCACGTTGAACTCCTTTAGCAGCGTAACGCAACAATCTAGATTCTAGACGATGTAAACGTTGCACAACTCCACCGGTAAAAGCGTCGAGAGACAACCGAGTGGAAGGGCAAAAGCGATTGGACAGAACCCAGTCACGTGGGAGGAGGGGGAGGGGTGCGGCTGTGACGTCACGAGCTACACCAGAGCCCTGCTGACCACGACGCTGGAGGCCACGCCCATCAGGGCCAGGGTCACGTGAGCTGCGCCCAACGGTCGAGGGGCGGCGTTGACGTTGCAACCGTCACTCTGGCAGCACGTGGTGGTCAGCGTGGCTCCTTTGTAGCTGAAGTCGAATACTGTGATGGTGTCGCAATAGGCCTTGGCGAGGCAACTCTTGAGGAGGACGTAGGCTGGGTGGAAGAGAAAGCACGCGGGTCTCATTGCAAGTAAAAAGTATATAATTAAGTGAGCTCATCGTATGTGGTGAACTTTTTTCGTGCCGTACGTAGCCAAGCGTGCTAATCTGTGGGTGTCTTTAGGTCTGATAATTGTTTTTTTTACCCTTCTATCTGGCAACAAAACTGACACCTTTTTTCTTACAAGGAGTCGTGTTTGCATAGACCACAATACGTGCAGTCTTAATGGGGTCATCTGGTCCAACACCATGTGAGACGAGCCTCTAAGGAAAGCTGTCTCGGGTGTGGACCAATCAACTTCAAGGACAGTGCATATGTTATCAGAGTTATGTCTTTTGTTTGCATTATGGCTGCAGGTATTATGGTCTATGCAAACATGACTCCTTGTAAAAAAAGGTGTCAGTTTTGGTGCCAGTTAGAAGGGTAAAAAAACAATTATCATATTTTTTATTGGCAAATGAGGTTCCAATGGTGTCTTTAGGTCTGGTATGGGTGTTTGTGGGACTCTGTGTATGTATGTGTGTGTATGTTGAACTTCTTTCGCACCATACATAGCCAACCGTGCTAATCTGTGGGTGTCTATAGGTCTGTTATGGGTGTTTGTGGGATTCTGTGTATGTGTAGTGACATGGGAGGGGAGGGGCTGCTGGGGGGCTCTGGGTTCCCAGGCGGCCCAGACGCTTAAGCCCCTTGGCGCCACCAACGGGGGGGGGGGGGGGGGGGCTGTGTGTGCTCTGTGGGATATCTGGGGGCGCACACGGCCCCACCCCTCGTTGGGGACTAGGCATAAAAGGGCAGCTCCCTGGACGATCGGGGCCAGTTGTAGCTCAAGACCCAAGACCCAAGACCAGCCATGTGAGGACCCTGGGACGCTGTGAGAGCGAGTGGTGGGACTCTGGAACTTCCGGCTCTACGACCTTGTGAGGGCGAGTTCCAGAGCGTAGCCAGAGTAGAGTATCTAGGCTGTGTACCTAGGGTGTGTACCTAGGCTGTAACAGAGTATCAGGACTGTTGGAGTGTTGGACTGTTGGAGTGTTGGACTGTTGGAGTGTTGGACTGTTGGAGTGGTGTTGGATTGTAATAAAGAAGTTACCTCTACAAGTGTCTCCGGAACCCGTTACATATGTATGTGTGTGTATGTTGAACTTCTTTCGTGCCGTATGTAGCCATCCGTGGTAATCTGTGGGTCTCTGTAGATCTCCATGGGTGTGTGTGGGTCTCTGTATATGTTTGTGTATGTTTGTTGAACTTCTTTCGCACCATACATAGCCCACCGCGCTAATTGCAGGTTCGCGGGGAAGGAAAACAAACTAAAACACAAAAAGCAGTTTTAAGAAACGAGGATGTCAATTGAGATGATGTTTTAAAAGTGTAAATCTCTCGCAGTGCATCCGAAAGCTCCGTGCGATGATGCAGTGGCCACCTTTGTTCGACAGCCAGTCAAAAAGCCCCTACCACAAACGGTGGCTGATATCATCAACATCATCATCGCGTGAAAATGTAAAGCAGCAGCAGAATACTCCGAACGCCGTGACGTCAATTCAAAAATGTGGAGGGGGGAAAACCGGAGGACCCCAGAGAAATTTCAACACATTGGAGAAGAGACACCGATTGGGATGCAGAAACCCATAAACTCATCACGTAAATAAACCATTGACTCATCAGACACAGAGACCCCAAGACTCTTCACATACAGAGACCCATAGACTCACACACATAGACCCATAGAAGCATCACACACATAGACCCATAGGCTCACCATATAGAGAACTCACAGACTCACCACACAGAAACCCATTGACTCAACACACAGAGACCCCATAGATTCATCACCGCAGAAAGACCCATACACTCATCACACACAAAGACCCATAGACTCCGCACACAGATACCCTTATAGACTCTTTACAAACAGAAACCCAACGTCTCATCACACACAGAGGCCCATAGACTCACCAGTCAGAGACTCATTGACTCAACACACAAAGACCCGATAGACGCACTACACAGAGACCCATATAATCACCACACAGAGACCCATAGACTCACCAATCAGAAACTCATTGACTCAACACACAAAGACCCGATAGACTCATCACACAGAGACCCATTGACTCATCACACAGAGACCCATAGACTCACCACACAGAGACCCATAGACTCACCACACAGAGACCCATTGACTCAACACATAGACCCATAGACGCACTACACAGAGACCAATAAGCTCACCACACAGAGACCCACAGACTCACCACACAGAGACCCATAGACTCATCACAAACAGAGGCCCCTAGAATCATCACACACACACACATAGACCCACAGAAGCATCACACACATAGACCCATAGACTCATCACGACACAGACACCCACAGACTCATCACACAGAGACCCATTGACTCAACACACAGAGACCCCATAGACTCATCACCGCAGAAAGACCCATATTCTCACCACACAGAGACCCTTAGACTCATCACCACACAGATACCCCATTAACCCATCACACACATAGACCCATAGACTCATCATCACACAGACACCTACAGACTCATCACACAGACACCCATAGACTCATCACACACAGACACCCATATACTCATCACACAGACACCCATAGACTCATCATCACACAGACACCCATAGACTCATCATCACACAGACACCCATAGACTCATCATCACACAGACACCTACAGACTCATCACACAGACACCCATAGACTCATCACACACAGACACCCATAGACTCATCACCACACAGAGACCCATAGACTCAGAACAAAGTGAGTACAGACGCGCGTCTTGCGAGTGCATCATGAGCCTGGGAGTCACTGCTGAACGCAAGGGGCCCACCCCCATCCCGAGCTTTGCGAGAATAAGCGACGCACTTACAGGAGCCCTTGTATACTAGAATTGTCGCGCAGGTATCCAGCGAAACGTCGGAACACGTGACGAGGCCGCCCGCGTTGCACGCAGTATTATTGATGGTCGGGCTGCACGAGTAACATTTGAGGCTGTGCCCTGTACATCCACAAAATCAAGACATAAGAACAACACCGATCATCATCATCATCACGGCAGACGATCATCACCATCATCATCATCACACCAGACGCTCACCGTCATCATCAAGGCAAATCATCATCATCACAGCAGACGATCATCATCATCATCACGGCAGACGATCATCATCATCATCATCACGGCAGACGATCATCACCATCATCATCACGGCAGACGATCATCATCATCATCACGGCAGACGATCACCATTATCATCAAGGCAAATCATCATCACAGCAGACGATCATCATAGCAGACGATCACCATCATCATCAAGGCAAATCGTCATCACGGCAGACGATCATCACCATCATCATCATCACACCAGACGCTCACCGTCATCATCAAGGCAAATCATCATCATCACAGCAGACGATCATCATCACGGCAGACGATCATCATCATCATCACGGCAGACGATCATCACCATCATCATCACAGCAGACGATCATCATCATCATCATGGCAGACGATCACCATCATCATCATCATTGCAGACGATCATCATTATCATCATCACGGCAGACGATCATCATCATCATCACGGCAGACGATCATCACCATCATCATCATAGCAGACGATCACCATCATCATCAAGGCAAATCATCATCACAGCAGACGATCATCACCATCATCATCATAGCAGACGATCACCATCATCATGGCAAACTAAACACCCCAAAACATGTAAAATGTCGAATAGCTGTGCCGCTATTGCAAATACTGCGGTAACATTGATGTCAATTATACGCGTTAGATTTACGATGTTGTTGTAACTGGTTGTGGATATTTATTTGGTGCTTTCTACGTCTGATACAATGACAAGTCCGGTCATGTACACCAGCAGGCATCGTCAGGGTCCGGGATCGAACCCACGACCTCCTGTATACCAGGCGAGGTAGTTAATATCTCCACAGGGAGAGAGACACGCAGAATCCAAATATACAACAACCCAGGCAGGTGCTTCGTTTTGGTGGGGCTGATGGTAAGGCCCCACCTCTTAGTGGCACGCTCCAGTCTCAGCAGCAGCGTCTCCAACTCCTCTTCTGAATGAGCAGCTATTACCAAATCATCGGCATACATAACGTGGTTGACCAATAGGGAGCCATCCCTTGATCGCACCCGGGCGTCGATCAGCCTCCCATTATATCTGTACCAAATGGAGATTCCCCCGGTACAGCTATTGAAGGCTTCACGAACTACGCGGTCACACAGATATTAAATAATCGAACCCACGACCTCCTGTGTACCAGGCGAGGTAGTTAACATCTCCACAGGGTGAGAGACACGCAGAATCCAAATATACAACAGCAGGCATCGTCAGAGTCCGGGATCGAACCCACGACCTCCTGTATACCAGGCGAGGTAGTCAACATCTCTATATAAATCGCAGTATCGGCGTTGCTTTGGTGTTGTTGCGTGCGTGATAATAATTTTATTATGTTTTATTTTATTATTTTATTATTTCCATTCTACATGACTTTACCGAAATAACCAAGAAGAGGAAGAATAAAAATTAACCCGTAAAAACAAAGTTTTTCACTATAAATCCTTTATATGCGTGGCGGCTAGAGTCCTCTCGTCCTCTGGCTTGAGATGGCTGCCACCTATGGGTCAGATGATTGTCTGCCAGTATTAAGCAATTGGTAATTAAATATTTAATTTGTTTTCCCTAAACAGTGTAAAATTTTGGAAAAAAAATTTCACGAACATTAATTGTCTCGCACAACGAGTCTGTGTGCAAAATGTCAGCTCGATCGGATCACGGGAAGTGGGTTAAAAAACGACCGAAAGATTTGCACAGTCGTAAGTGCGCAAGCAAGCACGCAAGCACGCAAGCAAGCAAGCGAACTTAATATAAAGGATTTTTTAAAAAAAACTCGTTACGCAGAAGTTGTCTCACCTCCGCTCACGAACATCAACGCCACGAGGAGCAGACCCGGCAAGTGGCAAGTCATGGTTCGAGTCGTGGAGCCTGGCGTTGATGTGGCGCGTTTGGGATGGAAAGTCGGCGAGTTGAGACAGACAGAGACAAGAGTCAGAGACAAGAGTCAGAGACAAGAGTCAGAGAGAGAGAGACAGAGAGAGAGAGACAGAGAGAGACAGAGATAGATATTTCTGGAGCAGTGACTGAGTCTCCGTTGTGAACTGGGATCGGGGTAGACACTCCTACAAACATGTTTGCATATCACCGATAACCAGTTGGAGGTGGTATACAAAATATACTTATCGGAGCTGGTTGCTCAATATCAGCCCCCTCGATCCGGCCGAACAAAAGCTGTTTAGGCATGCGGTGGCTGGGCATGCAGGCTACATGGCCCAGCCAACGCAGCCTTGCCTGCCGGAGGAGCTCACCGATGGGACTTTGCCCAGATCTTTCGAGGATTTGTGAGCTCCTCACACAATCCAGCCTGCTGGTTAAACCCAGGATTGATCGTAGGCAGGCCAGCCGAAATGTTTCTAACCGGCGAAGATGCTCCATTAGGGGGGGTCCACGTTTCGCAAGCGTAGAGAAGGGAGGGAATGACCGTGGCCGAGAAGACCTGAAGCTTCGTGCGGAGCGACAGACCAGGTAGCTTACACACAGCGTTACGCAACCGATGAAAAGATATTGCCGCTCGACTGATTCTGAGTGAAATCTCTGCTGTCAAACTGGAGCCGGTCATGACCACACTGCCCAGGTATGGGAAACTCTCAACTCTCGCCACAACTGCCCCACACTCCTGGACATACACACACTTGTACAAACACAGGAACCGGCATATACCCACACACACCTGTATATACACACACACCTGCATGTAGACACCTGTAAATACACACCTGTACATACACATACCTGTACATATCCACATACCAGCATACACACAAACCTGCATACACACACTCCCGCTTGTTTGTATACACATACCCTTACATAAACACACACCTTTACATACACACACCTTTAAATACACATACCTACATATACACACACCTGAATGTACACACACTCACACCTGCATGTACACACACCTGCATATAAACTTTAATCTGCATGTAAACACACACCTGTACATACACACACACCTGTACATATACAAACATAAAGGCAAATACAAAGATCCCCCATTTAGCCTTGACAGACTCAAGGGGCAAGTGATGTTAGCGAGGACCTATGAAGGCCGGAACGGCGCGCGAGGGGGTTGGTGTCCAACATCACACCCGACCGCCTTTGTCTCCCCAGTATCGATGTTTATACATCGCTACTGGTACTCATTTGAGGCTGAGTCGACCTAGGGGGGGCCCAATACCGGTTTAGATAATTGTCGCGTGTGTTGGCCGTGAGAGGGAATCCAACTCGGGACGCCTGGCAGTGTAGTGCTAACTATTGCTCAAACGCTACACACACACAGACCCATAGACTCACCACACAGACACCCATAATATCTCCACAGAGAGAGAGAGACACAGACTACAAATATACAGCAGACGTTAGCGTCCGGCATCGAATCCACAACCTCCTGCATACCAGGCGAGGTAGCTAACATCTCCACAGGGAGCATAATGCAAATGTACAGCAGGAATCTGTCAGGGTCCGGGATCGAATCCACAACCTCCTGCATACCAGGCGAGGTAGCTAACATCTCCACAGGGAGAATAATGCAAATGTACAGCAGGAATCTGTCAGGGTCCGGGATCGAATCCACAACCTCCTGCATACCAGGCGAGGTAGCTAACATCTCCACAGGGAGAATAATGCAAATGTACAGCAGGAATCTGTCAGGGTCCGGGATCGAATCCACAACCTCCTGCATACCAGGCGAGGTAGCTAACATTTTCACAGGGAGAATAATGCAAATGTACAGCTGGAATCTGTCAGGGTCCGGGATGGAACCCTGCCTACTGCGAGTCCTGAGACTCCGTGATGAGTACCATCAACAATCGAGCTGTGGATAGACCACGGCTAATTTCAAGTTCTCTTCCCACCAAACTCCCTCTTAGGTTCTAGATTTGAAGCTTTTCGTGACTGCAAGGATTCATATTATTGGGTCTTTTCGGTAAAGTCACGTAGGTAAAAAAATGTAAATTAATAAAAGTAAAATAAAATAATATATTTTGCTTAAATTTAAAAATAAATTAAATTAAAAAAAGTTAAATAAAATAATATTTTAATTTTATTAATTGAAATTACATTTTTTTACCTACGTGACTTTACCGAAAAAACCCAAAAATATCCCTCTTAGGTGCCCTGTGGGGGGCTAACGCCCCCCCCTCCACTTCTCCCCCCGGTCGAATGATCGGCCTCCCTGCAACAGCGTCCCCTCGTGTGCCGTTCCGGCCTTCATTGGGTGGTGCTACTCGCTAACGGCACTTGCCCCGATAGTCTGTTACAGGCTACACGGAGGATCTTTGTCTTTGGTAAGTTTACCGGTCTCTAAATGTGTGTGTGTGTATGTCACACTGCTTTCGCACCATCATACGTAGCCAACCGTTTGCCAAACCGTTGCGAATCGGAGGTGCGGGGGTGAGACAGGACACCAAGCTGAACACGCAAACGTCGTGATTTTTTAAAAACACATTGTCCTACAGAGGGAGCTGGTAGGAACGTTGGGTTGCTCGGTCAATGGCCTGCAGGGTTAACGGCGGCGTGGTGTATTCCGCAAATATGCCCGACTGTGAGGGCGGGCACAAGCCGGCGTGAGTAGGTTAAACGTTGAGATTTGTAAGGGCAACACGGGATGACCAGCCCCTCCCCACCCAGCCCCACCCCTCCCACTTCCCACCCAGCCCCACCCTCCCCAACCCACCACCCAGCCCCTCCCCACCCTCCCCTCCCCACCCAGCTCCACCCCTCCCACTCCCCACCCAGCCCCACCCTCCCCACCCACCACCCAGCCCTTCCCCACCCTCCCCTCCCCACCCAGCCCCACCCCTCCCACTCCCCACCCAGCCCCACCCTCCCCAACCCACCACCCAGTCCCTCCCCACCCTCCCCTCCCCACCCAGCCCCACCCCTCCCACTCCTCACCAGCCCCACCCTCCCCAACCCACCACCCAGTCCCTCCCCACCCTCCCCTCCCCACCCAGCCCCACCCCTCCCACTCCTCACCCAGCCCCACCCTCCCCACCCACCACCCAGCCCTTCCCCTCCCCACCCTCTCCTCCCCACCCAGCCCCACCCCTCTCATTTTTGGATGCACGACGGACAGACCGACACAAGAATCCCCTGTGGGCTGGTGGAACCAGGTAGTTCCTACCAGTGTAATCTTTCTATCCACGCGACTTTTACCGAAAGACCCAAGGAGTGTGAACTCCTGCAGTCACGAAAGCTTGAAGTCAAGACAACAGACGTTTTTTTTAAAGAACAGCTTCAGAGAGAATGTTAACATTCGACACCGATGCATCCAGCATCATCGGGCAATTCGCCAGAATGGTGAGGCTCTGCTCTTGCTGTCGCATCGGATGCACAACCAACACGGCGATGAAACCCGATATGTACACCTTCACCCACGTGTAATAACAGCCATGGAGGGTTCACGTGGGTATTGGCTTGCCGGTCCCGCTTTGTAGCCAATAAGGGATGAGCCAGGGAGCATGGCCTCGGCGTGATCACGGCATGTCAGCAGGGGTGATTGGCCTGGCCAATCGGGGCCTCAGCTAACGGGGAGCCGGATCAGAGGCGTGGTCCCGGGATTGACAGGGAACCATCGGGAACGGTCAACGCTGTCTACGGAGGATTGGTTGGGGGGTACCACGTGACGAAGGGATTAAGAGAGAGAGAGAGGGAGCAGTCGTGAGCAGACTTGGGAACGAGAAGAGCGGGAGTCACGCGCGTACGGGGGCTCTGGGTGCCACGTGCGCGGTGGGGACTTGGCGGGAAGTCTGCCCTCTCTCCGTTGTCTGCCAGCAACGGGGAGTGTGTGTGTGAAGTGTAACTGTGGAAGTTGAAAATAAAAAGGACTGATTTCGGAAGCCGTCTCAAGAAGGTTTATTACACACACACAACACGGATGGCAGGGTTCCCCGACCCCCAGCTACCGTTCCATCCCCCAGGTGGTGATAGAGCGAGGACAGAAGAACTGCCTAGCGCTCACGCACTCACACACCCCAATGCGGACGTCTTCCGACATCCCGGGACGAGACGTCATGAGTCAGAGCCAACCCACGTCCTGGGGCGAAGAAGTCGCGCTTTAGGGACGCCCCCAGGATCTGCATTTTAGTTAAAGAAAATAGTTCGGCGTGAAACTTGGGGTGTAAATGGCGGCCGCAGGCGCAAACCGTATCCCCGCGGTTTCCCGCGCTCACACAAAATGGCTGCCACACGCGCGAACCGCATCCGCTTCACACAAAATGGCGGCCGCACACGCGAACCGCATCCGCTTCGTATAAAATGGCGGCCACATCCGCGAATCGCATCCCCGTGGTTTCCCACGCTTCGCACAAAATGGCCACCGCTCGCGCGAACTGCATCCGCTTCGCACAAAATGGCGGCCGCATGCGCAATTTCCCGCGCTCGCACAACTTAGCAGCCCTCCCTTGCGTTGGCCGTATCGGGGGAATTTTAACCCATTCGCTCTCCAAGACTCGCATCGCAGCATATAGCTGTACCGACCGAGCTGAAAAGACCCATCGCTCACTCACTGCACAACATGCACCCTAACAACTGAGGGATATAGTCCCAACGTAACCGGACAACTACACCTGAACACTACGAATCTCCAGCCCAAAGTTTCAACGCGCCTCGGAGTGTCTTGATCTCCTGGTCGTCAGGGCGAGCCTACAGCTCCAGACGCACCACGGAGGGTCTCAAGCTCCGGGCCGTCAGGTCAAGCCGTCAGCCGTAAGATGACGGGACCACAACGCTCTTGTTAGACACTCACTGGGCCATCCTGGTCAGGATCTGCGCCCCAAGATAGGCGACAGCCAGCACCACAGTTCCAAATCACTGGCCTCATGTCACCATCGCAATTTAAATGCTCCATACCAATGACGGCAGAACCATAAACCAAGACAGTCATCCCTCACACAATCGCAATTTCACACCATCACAACACATACAATTTGAATTAGGATCCCCCACTGAATTTATTCAATGCCGAACAGGTACGCACAATTTGTGACGATCCCGAATGCCCAATGGTCACAACGATACACCTCACATCCCGTATCCGTACACATCATCTCCGAGACTCGCATTGCAGCATGCAGCTGTACCAACCGAGTTGAGAGAGCAACGCAAATTGGCGGCAATTAACAGAAACGCACCCCCGATCCATGTAGAACACGAGGAAAATTCCCGCACAAAAGACATCATCTGTGCAACAACGGACAGGAGCCAACCAGTGAGTTCAAAACACACCGAACCTGTCATTTCAAAATCCCCTTCAACATTAACCATGGGACTCAGGGCATTCGAATTTTAAGAGTAAAATAATTAGACACAAAACCGAAGAATCGCCGAATTGAGTAATACAGTACATGCAGTATATGGCGTCCGCATATAGCCAACCATCTCGAGAAATGCTCCAACAACCAAAAAAATGTCACAACGCGAATCATTAACACGGCAACCCATGGGATATTAGGGATATTAACGGAGCTCGGGACACCCACATAACCGAATTAATCATGAACTGGCCCCTCAAGATAACGATCATGACGCCATAATTTAAACAACAATGTCACACGAGGACACCCGACACGAACGCCACGGCCAGACGCAACTTATAGAAAGCAAATTGACGCCCCGCAGCCAGGCAAGAAAATAAATAAGTCCTCTGGCTTGAGATGGCTGCCACCTATGGGGCAGATGATTGCATTGCACCATTAAGCAATTGGTAATTAAATATAATATTTTTGTCCTAAAAAGTGTACAATTTTGGAAAAAAAATTTCACGAATCTGTGTAGAAAATGTCAGCTCGATTGGATCACGGGAAGTGGGTTTAAACAACGACCGAAAGATTTGCACGGTCGTAAGCAAGCAAGCAAGCAAGCGAACTTAATATAAAGGATTAAAAAAATAACACCAACGCCCAACCCGGGCGCACGCAAGATGGCTGAAGTGTTAACAGGGGCCGGTGTGTGTCGTGTCACGCCTCGCCTGGCAAGCTGGGAAGAGCGGAGGGCGGCAAGGTGGAGCACTGGGACGCCCCGAAGAATCTTGCGCGGTGAACACGGCCTCTTCTTGCGAACCACGGCTGCCAAAAGCACTCAAGCACGCGGTGGGGCAGCCATTTTGGCGGCTGGCCAGAATGTTGTTCCCGCCAAAACGCCGTTCCCGCCATTTCAAAGACTGACCGGGACGCTGTTCTCGCCAAAAACGCCATTCCCACCGACATCAACGCGTACGGAGGGAGAATTCCACACGTTCGGGTGATGCCCCCGTCTTCTGCTCGAGTGCGAGCGGCGGCTGTGGTTCGCAAGAAGAGGCCGTGTTCACCAAGCAAGATTGTTCGGGGCGTCCCAGTGCTCCAGCTTGCCGCCCTCCGCTCTTCACAGCTTGCCAGGCGAGGCGTGACACGACACACACCAGCCCCTGTTAACACTTCATCCATCTTGCGTGCGCCGGGTTGGGGGTTCGTGTTTATTTTTTTAATTTTCTCGCCGGGTTGCGTGGCGTCAATTTGCTTTCTATAAGTTGCGTCTGGCCGTGGCGTTCGTGACGGGTGTCCTCGCGTAACATTGTTGTTTTAATTACGGCATCGGGATTGTTATCTTGAGGGGCCATTTCATTATTAATTCGGTTATGTGGGTGTCCCGAGCTCCGTTAATATCCCGTGGGTTGCCGTGTTAATGATTCGCGTTGTGACATTTTTTTGGCTGCTGTTACGGAGTTAAGCTTGTTCACGATGTACGGAATGATGAACAGGCTGTACAGAGCATTTCTCGAGATGATTGGCTATATGCGGACTGCATATACTGCATGTACTGTATTGCTCAATTCGGCAATTCTTCGGTTTTTGTGTCTAGTTATTTTGCTCTTAAAATTCGAATGCCCTGAGTCCCATGGTTAATGTTGAAGGGGATTTTGAAATTACAGGTTCGGTGTGTTTCCAACTCACTGGTTGGTTCCTGATAATTGGTTCTTTACCCTTCTATCTGGCAACAAAACTGACACCTTTTTGCAAGGAGTCATGTTTGCATAGGACCGCAATACCTGCAGTCATAATACAAACAAAAGAACATAACTCTGATGATGTGCACTGTCCTTGTGCACATTATCAGAGTTATGTTCTTTTGTTTGTATTATGACTGCAGGTATTGCGGTCTATGCAAACATGACTCCTTGCAAAAAGGTGTCAATTTTGTTGCCAGATAGAAGGGTAAAGAACCAATTATCATATTTTTACTGGCAAATGAGGTCCCCATAGTGTGGTTGGTTCCTGTCGGTTGTTGCACAGATGATTTCTTTTGTGCGGGTATTTCCCTCGTGTTCTACATGGATCGGGGGTGCGTTTCTGTTAATTTCCGCCAAATTGCGTTGCTCTCTCAACTCGGTTGGTACAGCTGCATGCTGCAATGCGAGTCTCGGAGATGATGTGTACGGATACGGGTTGTGAGGTGTATTGTTGTGACCATTGGGTGTTCGGGATCGTCACAAATTGTGCGTACCTGTTCGGCATTGAATAAATTCAGTGGGGGATCCTAATTCAAATTGTATGTGTTGTGATGGTGTGAAATTGCGATTGTGTGGGGGATGACTGCCTTGGTTTGTGGTTCTGCCGTCATTGGTATGGAGCATTTAAATTGCGATGGTGACATGAGGCCAGTGATTTGGAACTGTGGTGCTGGCTGTCGCCTATCTTGGGGCGAAGATCCTGACCAGGATGGCCCAGTGAGTGTCTAACAAGAGCGTTGTGGTCCCGTCATGCTATGGCTGATGGTTTGACCGGACATCCCGGAGATCGAGACACTCCGTGGCATGTCTACCCTAGTGGGCTGTGCGCTCACATGGCTCGGAGAGTGTGGTCCCCTCATGCTATGGCTAACGGCTTGACCTGACAGCCCGGAGGTTGAGACACTCCGAGGCGCGTTGAAACAGTGGGCTGGAGATTCGTAGTGTTCAGGTGTAGTTGTCCCATTACGTTGGGACTGTATCCCTCAGTTGTTAGGGTGCATGTTGTGCAGTGAGTGAGCGATGGGTCTTTTCAGCTTGGTCCGGTACAGCTATATGCTGCGATGCGAGTCTTGGAGAGCGACTGGGTTAAAATTCCCCCGATACGGCCGACGCGTCGGAAAGGCGGGGGGTAATACCGAGTGGCATGAGATGTCCGGGTTGGCCTTCAAGGGAAGGCTGCTAAGTTGTGCGAGCGCGGGAAACTGCGCGTGCGGCCGCAATTTTTGTGCAAGCGCGGAAAACAGCGGGGATGTGGTTCGCGCCTGCGGCCGCCATTTTATACGAAGCGGATGCGGTTCGCGCGTGCGGCAGCCATTTTGTGTGAAGCGGATGCGGTTCGCGCGTGCGGCAGCCATTTTGTGTGAAGCGGATGCGGTTCGCGCGTGCGGCTGCCATTTTGTGCGAAGCGGATGTGGTTCGCGTGTGCGGCCGCCATTTTGTGCGAAGCGGATGTGGTTCGCGCGTGCGGCCGCCATTTTGTGTGAAGCGGATGCGGTTCGCGCGTGCGGCCGCCATTTTGTGCGGAGCGCGGGAAACCGCGGGGATACGGTTTGCGCCTGCGGCCGCCATTTACACCCCAAGTTTCACGCCGAACTATTTTATTTAACTAAAATGCAGATCCTGGGGGTGTCCCTGAAGCGCGACTTCTTCGCCCCAGGACGTGGGTTGGCTCTGACTCATGACGTCTCGTCCCGGGATGTCGGAAGACGTCCGCATTGCGGTGTGTGAGTGCGTGAGCGCTCGGCAGTTCTTCTGTCCTCGCTCTATCACCACCTGGGGGATGGAACGGTAGCTGGGGGTCGGGGAACCCTGCCATCCGTGTTGTGTGGGTGAAGGTGTACAGATTGGGTTCCATCGCCGTGTTGGTTGTGCATCCACCACGTAAAAAACTAAAATATAAACTACATCAATATCATCAATATACTAAATATACTCTCCAATAAGCTGAGCTACTAACAGTAAGTCATACATTACAATTCTATGTCGCAAAAAATATAATATGCCTCCAGCTAAATTTTGTTCTCTTACATCACACGGGTCTACCCCGTACTATATACTGCCATAGACAAACCCAACATTAAATTACATACTGCATTACTATACACCACTGCATTACTATACACTCACCATTCTGGCGAATTGCCCGATGATGCTGGATGCAATTACCAGCGAAACGTCGTACTCAAAAATTGTAAATGTTGTGGTTTCACGCTTCAACACACCGGTGGGCTAAAGTAGTGAACTATTTTTTTTTTGTCAACGTGACACTTTTTTGCTGATTGTCCGTGTCGAGTGGTGGAGGGTTACAACACATTTATAAATATTCTTAGGTTTTTTCGGTAAAGTCACGTAGGTAAAACATCAAAATTAATGAAAATAAAATAAAACAAAAAATCACGACGTTTCGGAGGCAACACAAGTCTCCGTCATCAGGTGGGACCGTCACAGCCGAATTAGCTGCATCAAGTGAGGCAATGATTCAAGATGCAGCTAATTCGGCTGTGACGGTCCCACCTGATGACGGAGACTTGTGTTGCCTCCGAAACGTCGTGATTTTTTGTTTTATTTTATTTTCATTAATTTTGATGATTTTACCTACACGGTGACTTTACCGAAAAAACTTAAGAATATGAATCCTTGCAGTCACGAAAGCTTCAAATCTAGACATTTATAAATAACGCGATCTAACCCAAAAACGTTGACGATGAATAATATTGGTCGCGAAAGCCTGCTGCGTGTTAAACTGGCGTCTGAATTTGTTTAGTATAATATTTTCTCTTTTCTCGCGCCGGCCGGAATCCCCTCATCCCCCACTACCCAGGAGCCGGGTGACTGTCGTGTCTGACGAGCCGGGGCGAGTGTTCGTGGAGTGATGCCTCAGGAGGGTTTGTGTTTCTCGTCACAGGAGGCAGCAGGGGCGGTTTCTTCGTTAGGGCGATTGGGCGACGCACCACCAATGTCATTCAACCACAGAGTCACGCTAGCCGTTACTGTGCCTCTGGATATAGTCCAATCAGCGTCATGCTACGTTCTGTGGAGTACCGCCTCTTTTTGGGCGATTTCACTCCGGCTGAGAATCGCCCCGAGTGTTCCCAGAGACTTACATTCAAAGATGTTTTTTTTTCGAACGGGGGGCGCTGCAATGCATTCTCTATGGCTTCCGGGAGGGCTCGCACTAACGTGCTTACGTCATCATACGTGCTTACGTCATCATACGTAAGCACGTTTCATCCAACAATATAATTTGTCGCCACCTAGTGGAATCTTTAATAAAAGAAACTTGAGTGGATTGTATCAATAGTGAGTGTAGAAACAAACAAGATGTATTGTAAGAGTCACCTTATTTTTCATTAATATTAAAGAAGTGAAGTTGCCTTTACACGCTTAAGCTGTTAATTTATCCTTTGCATGGGTGCACCTTATCCTTATCAATCATCCAGACATTTGCCCTCCCCCCCCTGAGAGATTTTGCAGGAGCCGCCACTGGGAGGCAGTATCTTCCTGACTGGGTGGGAGGGAGTGAAGCATGCGTCAGCTACTCCTGTTCGTGACTCCTGCGGAGGGGGCGTACCCTTTGGGTCGCTTCTGGTTCCCCAGTGCCTCCAGGGGGGGGCTTGCGCACCTCCCCTGGGGGGCCCGGACACATGGACTCGTGGAAGACTGGCTGCTCTACACGGCTGTCACACGACTTGATCATTGCCGACACCGTCGTTCCAACTAACCACACTACCATGTCGCTGCATGCGTGCTTCTCACATGGGGCGGCCGTGCTGGGGACTCAGGGGGTTAGACAGTTTTCATGTATATTTGTTGTTGGAGGCATTTCAAAGGGCCGGGCGGTTGGTGCAATGCACTGGAAGAATTTCAAAGCACTGGAGGTTGGTGCAGTTTACTGCAGGCATTTCAAAGCGTTGGGGTATTGGTGCAGTGCACTGGAGGAACTTCAAAGCGCTGAGGGTTGGTGCAGTTTAATGCAGGGATTTCAAAGCGTTGGGGTGTTAGTGCAGTGCACTGCAGGCATTTCAAAGAGCTGAGGGTTCGTGCAGTTTAATGCAGACATTTCAAAGAGTTTGGGTGTTAGTGCAGTTTACTGCAGACATTTCAAAGCGCTGAGGGTTCGTGCAGTTTAATGCAGGGATTTCAAAAAGTTTGGGGTGTTAGTGCAGTGCACTGCAGACATTTCAAAGAGCTGAGGGTTCGTGCAGTTTGCTGCAGGCATTTCAAAGAACTGGGGGTTGGTGCAGTTTCCTGCAGGCATTTCAAAGCGCTGGGGGTTGGGGCAGTGCATTGGGGGCATTTCAAAGCGCTGGGGGTTGGGGCAGTGCATTGGGGGCATTTCAAAGCGCTGAGGGTTGGTGCAGTGCATTGGGGGCATTTCAAAGCGCTGGGGGTTAGTTGCAGTGCATTGGGGGCATTTCAAAGCGCTGGGGGTTGGGGCAGTGCATTGGGGGCATTTCAAAGCGCTGAGGGTTGGTGCAGTGCATTGGGGGCATTTCAAAGCGCTGAGGGTTGGGGCAGTGCATTGGGGGCATTTCAAAGCGCTGGGGGTTGGGGCAGTGCATTGGGGGCATTTCAAAGCGCTGAGGGTTAGTTGCAGTGCATTGGGGGCATTTCAAAGCGCTGGGGGTTGGGGCAGTGCATTGGGGGCATTTCAAAGCGCTGAGGGTTGGGGCAGTGCATTGGGGGCATTTCAAAGCGCTGGGGGTTGGGGCAGTGCATTGGGGGCATTTCAAAGCGCTGAGGGTTGGTGCAGTGCATTGGGGGCATTTCAAAGCGCTGGGGGTTGGGGCAGTGCATTGGGGGCATTTCAAAGCGCTGAGGGTTAGTTGCAGTGCATTGGGGGCATTTCAAAGCGCTGGGGGTTGGGGCAGTGCATTGGGGGCATTTCAAAGCGCTGGGGGTTGGTGCAGTGCATTGGGGGCATTTCAAAGCGCTGGGGGTTGGGGCAGTGCATTGGGGGCATTTCAAAGCGCTGGGGGTTGGGGCAGTGCATTGGGGGCATTTCAAAGCGCTGGGGGTTGGGGCAGTGCATTGGGGGCATTTCAAAGCGCTGGGGGTTGGGGCAGGGCATTGGGGCATTTCAAAGCGCTGGGGGTTGGGGCAGTGCATTGGGGGCATTTCAAAGCGCTGGGGGTTGGGGCAGTGCATTGGGGGCATTTCAAAGCGCTGGGGGTTGGGGCAGTGCATTGGGGGCATTTCAAAGCGCTGGGGGTTGTTGCAGTGCACTGGGGGCATTTCAAAGCGCTGAGGGTTGGGGCAGTGCATTGGGGGCATTTCAAAGCGCTGGGGGTCAGTGCAGTGCACTGCAGGCATTTCAAAGCGCTGAGGGTTCGTGCAGTTTACTGCAGGCATTTCAAAGCGCTGGGGGTTGGTGCAGTGCACTGGGGGCATTTCAAAGCGCCGGGGGTTAGTGCAGTTTACTGCAGACATTTCAAAGCGCTGGGGGTCAGTGCCGTGCACTGGGGGCATTTCAAAGAGCTGGGGGTCAGTGCAGTTCACTGCAGACATTTCAAAGTGCTGGGGGTCAGTGCAGTGCACTGCAGGAATTTCAAAGCGCCGAGGCTTCGTGCAGTTTAATGCAGGCATTTCAAAGAATTTGGGGTATTCGTGCAGTGCACTGGAGGCATTTCAAAGCGCTGGGGGTCAGTGCAGTTTATTGCAGACATTTCAAAGCGCTGGGGGTCAGTGCAGTGCACTGCAGGAATTTCAAAGCGCCAAGAGGCAGTTTCAAGACTCCAGACGCTTCCTGGAGCCGCTGTTGTTGTGGCGACTTATTTATTTATTTCCTACAGCTGTGACCCCTCACCTAGATAACCACTATACAGCCACTACCCAGTCACTACTCAGTCACTCACTCAGTCAGTCACTCAGTCAGTCAATCACTCACTCAGTCACTCACTCAGTCACTCACTCAGTCACTCAGTCAGTCACTCAGTCACTCACTCAGTCACTCAGTCAGTCACTCACTCAGTCACTCACTCAGTCACTCAGTCACTCAGTCAGTCACTCAGTCACTCACTCAGTCACTCACTCAGTCACTCACTCAGTCACTCACTCACTCAGTCAGTCACTCACTCAGTCAGTCACTCACTCAGTCACTCATTCAGTCAGGCACTCACTCAGTCAGTCATTCACTCAGTCACTCACACTCACTCACTCAGTCACTCAGTCAGTCACTCACTCACTCAGTCAGTCACTCACTCAGTCACTCAGTCACTCACTCAGTCACTCACTCAGTCACTCAGTCACTCACTCAGTCACTCACTCACTCAGTCACTCAGTCAGTCACTCACTCACTCAGTCACTCAGTCAGTCACTCAGTCATTCACTCAGTCACTCACTCAGTCACTCAGTCACTCACTCAGTCATTCACTCACTCAGCGAGAGAGCTAAGAGAGAGTTAAGAGAGAGATAAGAGAGAGCTAAAAGACAGTCCAGGTAGATTTATAAACTCCTCCTGAACTGGCAGAACCTCAAATTATTTATTTTACAAAAAGTTAATTATTGAAATTTTCACCACCACGTCCCTGCGACGTTTAAGGTCAGAACCACACACACAAAGACAAAGCTCCCCCAGGTAGCCTCCAGCAGGGCTGTAGGGGCAAGTGCTGTTAGCTAGCGAGTAGCAGCAGCAGTGTCTATGTACTACACACACCACGCACAGACAAAGCTCCCCCAGGTAGCCTCTAGCAGGGCTGTAGGGGCAAGTGCTGTTAGCTTGCGAGGAGCAGCAGCAGTGTCTATGTGCTACACACACCACACACACAGACAAAGCTCCCCCAGGTAGCCTCTAGCAAGGCTGTAGGGGCAAGTGCTGCTAGCAGCAGCACCTATGAAGGCTACCGGCACTGTGGCTACACACAGAGGGGGTGGGTGGCCAGTACCACGCCCGGCCGCCTTTGTCTCTCCCCCAGTGCTAGCGATGTTCCCTACACCACCACCCCAGTACCAGGTACTCATTTGAGGCCGAGTGGACCTAGGGGAGGCCCAGGGTAGAGGTTCAGATAATCGCTGTCACTGGCGGTGTTTGCCGTGAGCGGAAATCGAAGTCGGGTCGTCGGGTTCATAGCGCAGCGTAGCGCTAACCACTACACCCACCACTCCTCACACACACACGCGCACCTACACACACAAACACCTACACACACACACCACTACACCACCACTCCTCACACACACACACCTACACACACACACCTACACACACCCCCACACAAACACCCCTACACACACATACACAAACACCTACACACACACACCACTACTCCCACCACTCCTCACACACACAAACACCCCTACACACACACCTTCACACACACACCCCTACACACACACACCTACACACACACACCACTACACCACCACTCCTCATACACACACACCTACACACACACACCTACACACACACACCTACACACACACACCTACACATACATACACAAACACCTACACACACACACCACTACACCACCACTCCTCATCACACACACCCCTACACACACACACCTACACACATACACCCCTACACATAAACACCTACACACACACAAACACCTACACACACACCCCTACACACACCCCCACACACACACCCCTACACAGACCCCTACACACACACATACACCTACACACACACACCACTACACCACCACTCCTCATCACACGCACACCTACACACACACCACTACACCACCACTCCTCATACACACACACCTACACACACACACCTACACACACACACCTACACACACCTACACACACACACACCCCTACACACACACCCCTACACACACATACACAAACACCTACACACACACACCACTACACCACCACTCCTCATCACACACACCTACACACACACACCTACACACACCCCCACACACACACCCCTACACAGACCCCTACACACACACATACACCTACACACACACCTACACACACACACCCCTACACAGACCCCATACACACACATACACCTACACACACACCTACACACACACACACAAACCCCTACACACATACACCCCTACACACACACACACACACATCCCTACACACACCTACACACACACATCCCTACACACACACCTACACACACACAAACCCCTACACACACACACCTACACACACCTACAGACACACATACTCCTACACACACACACATCCCTACACACACCTACACACACACGCCCACCAACCAACCCACCAACCCACCCACCCACACACACATCCCTACACACACCCCTAAACACACACCTACACACACAAACCCCTACACACACACACACACCTACACACACCTACAGACACACATACCCCTACACACACACACATCTCTACACACACCTACACACACACACAAATCCCTACACACACCCCTAAACACACACCTACACACACAAACCCCTACACACACACACACACCTACACACACCTACAGACACACATACCCCTACACACACACACCTACACACACACAAATCCCTACACACACACGCCCACCAACCAACCCACCAACCCACCCACACACACCTACACACACCTACAGACACACAAACCCCTACACACACACCCCTACACACACATACCTACACACACTTACACACACACAAACCCCTACACACACACACATCCCTACACACACCTACACACACACACATCTCTACACACACACACATCCCTATACACACTTACACACACACAAACCCCTACACACACCCCTACACACACACACATCTCTACACACACACGCCCACTAACCAACCCACCAACCCACCCACACACACACACACAAACACCTACACACACCCCTACACACACACACATCTCTACACACACACGCCCACTAACCAACCCACCAACCCACCCACACACACACACACAAACACCTACACACACCCCTACACACACACACATCTCTACACACACACGCCCACTAACCAACCCACCAACCCACCCACACACACACACACAAACACCTACACACACCCCTACACACACACACATCTCTACACACACACGCCCACTAACCAACCCACCAACCCACCCACACACACACACACAAACACCTACACACACCCCTACACACACACACATCTCTACACACACACGCCCACTAACCAACCCACCAACCCACCCACACACACACACACAAACACCTACACACACCCCTACACACACACACATCTCTACACACACACGCCCACTAACCAACCCACCAACCCACCCACACACACACACACAAACACCTACACACACCCCTACACACACACACATCTCTACACACACACGCCCACTAACCAACCCACCAACCCACCCACACACACACACACAAACACCTACACACACCCCTACACACACACACATCTCTACACACACACGCCCACTAACCAACCCACCAACCCACACACACACACAAACACCTACACACACCCCTACACACACACACATCTCTACACACACACGCCCACTAACCAACCCACCAACCCACCCACACACACACAACACAAACACCTACACACACCCCTACACACACACACATCTCTACACACACACGCCCACTAACCAACCCACCAACCCACCCACACACACACACACAAACACCTACACACACCCCTACACACACACACACACATCTCTACACACACACGCCCACTAACCAACCCACCAACCCACCCACACACACACACAAACACCTACACACACCCCTACACACACACACATCTCTACACACACACGCCCACTAACCAACCCACCAACCCACCCACACACACACAAAACAGTAAACCACGGAGCGAGAGAAGCTTTCACTTAGACGCTCACAGCGGAACCAACTCAAATTAAAACCATAACATCCTCAGAGTCACTCTAACACGACACACACACGCGCACAGACGCATCATTGTCATCTCCTTTAATTAATTGACGACGTCCATCACTTTAAAACCACACAAACACAAAGGCACAAGGGAAGTGAATCGACAATGGCTTATTCGCGACTTGCTGGGATGTGCAGAGCGAGGCTTCAACTTAGGCTGAGTCTCAGCTGGAATCGTGGATTCGCCTCTGTGAGGTGAGTTTGACGATCCAGCCGTGGATAGAGCCACGGCTGGGGGTTACTCGGATACTCACTCAGAGACTCACTCAGAGACTCACTCACTCAGAGACTCACTCAGACACTCACTCAGAGAGTCACTCACTCAGAGATTCACTCACTCAGAGACTCACTCACTCACTCAGAGACTCAGACACTTACTCAGAGACTCACTCAGAGACTCACTCACTCAGATACTCACTCACTCAGAGGCTCACTCACTCAGAGGCTCACTCACTCACTCAGAGACTCACTCACTCACTCAGAGACTCACTCAGAGACTCACTCACTCACAGACTCACTCACTCAGAGACTCACTCAGAGACTCACTCACTCAGAGACTCACTTACTCAGAGACTCACTCACTCAGAGACTCACTCAGAGACTCACTCACTCAGAGACTCACTCAGAGACTCACTCACTCAGAGACTCACTTCCTCAGAGACTCACTCACTCAGAGACTCACTCAGAGACTCACTCACTCAGAGACTCACTCAGAGACTCACTCACTCAGAGACTCACTTACTCAAAGACTCACTCACTCAGAGACTCACTCAGAGACTCACTCACTCAGAGACTCACTTCCTCAGAGACTCACTCACTCAGAGACTCACTCAGAGACTCACTCACTCAGAGACTCACTCAGAGACTCACTCACTCAGAGACTCACTTACTCAGAGACTCACTCACTCAGAGACTCACTCAGAGACTCACTCACTCAGAGACACACTCACTCACTCAGAAACTCACTCAGAGACTCACTCACTCAGAGACACACTCACTCACTCAGAGACTCACTCAGAGACTCACTCAGAGACTCACTCAGAGACTCACTATCTCATGTTTAGCAGGGCTGTAGGGGCAAAGTGCTGTGAGCTAGCGAGTAGCAGCAGCAGTGTCTATGTACTACACACACCACGCACACAGACAAAGCTACCCCAGGTAGCCTCTAGCAGGGCTGTAGGGGCAAGTGCTGTTAGTAGTAGCAGCACCTATGAAGGCTACTGGCACTGTGGCTACACACACAGAGGGGGTGGGTGGCCAGCACCACGCCCGGCCGCCTTTGTCTCTCCCCCAGTGCTAGCGATGTTCACTACACCACCACCACCACTACACCACCACCACCACCACCACTACACCAGGTACTCATTTGAGGCTGAGTCGACCTAGGGGGGAGACCCAACGTAAGACTTCTAAAACTGTGTTGATGTCACCAGCTGCAATGTCTCCACTCAGTTGTTGTGAAGCTGTCGGCTGGGCAACCATCACAAGTTGACAGCAGCACTAGCAAGTGGCTGATGTCACCACCATTATCACCATCATCATCATCACCATCATCATCATCATAACCATCATCACCATCATCATCACCATCATCACCATCATCATCACCACCATCATCACCATCATCATCACCATCATCATCACTATCATCATCACCACCATCACCACCATCATGACCATCACCACCACCATCACCACCACCACCATCACCATCATCACCATCATCACCATCACCACCATCACCACCACCATCACCACCACCACCATCATCACCATCATCACCAACACCACCATCACCACCATCATCACCATCATCATCACTATCACCACCACCACCATCACCACCATCACCACCATCATCATCACCATCATCACCAATATCACCATCATCATCACTATCACCACCACCACTATCACCACCATCACCACCATCATCACCACCATCACCACCACCATCACCACCACCACCATCATCACCATCATCACCACCACCACCATCACCACCATCACCACCATCATCATCACCATCATCACCACCATCACCATCATCATCACTATCACCACCACCACTATCACCACCATCACCACCATCATCACCACCATCACCACCACCATCACCACCATCACCATCACCACCACCATCACCACCATCATCACCATCACCACCATCACCACCATCATCACCACCATCACCACCACCACCACCATCACCACCACCACCACCATCACCACCACCATCACCACCATCATCACCATCATCACCATCATCATCACTATCACCACCACCACCATCACCACCATCACCACCATCATCATCACCATTATCACCACCATCACCACCATCATCACCATCATCACCACCACCACCATCACCACCACCACCATCATCACCACCATCAACACCACCATCATCACCACCATCACCATCACCACCATCACCACCACCACCATCACCACCACCATCACCACCACCATCATCACCATCACCACCATCATCACCACCATCATCACCACCAACTGTAGCTTGTGGTTGAATTGATGTCGATCTAAACGTGGAGCGGAAATCCCCGAGGTCTCGGGGAGAGAAAATCCACAGGGAGAGAGACGCAGACTCCAGATATATATACACAGCAGCAGCAGGAGCAGCAGTAGCAACAGCAGTAGTAGCAGTAGTAGCAGCAGCAGTAGTAGTAGCAGCAGTAGCAACAGCAGTAGCAGCAGCAGTAGCAGCAGCAGTAGCAACAGCAGTAGCAACAGCAGTAGCAACAGCAGTAGCAGCAGCAGTAGCAGCAGTAGTAGCAGCAGGCATCGTCAAGGTTACAGGCTAGAACCCACGACCTCCTGTAGACCAGGCGAGGTAGTCAACATCTCCCAGGGTCTGGGATCAAACCCACAACCTCCTGTAGACCAGGCGAGGTAGTCAACATCTCCCAGGGTCTGGGATCGAACCCACGACTTCCTGTAGACCAGGCGAGGTAGTCAACATCTCCCAGGGTCTGGGATCGAACCCACGACCTCCTGTAGACCAGGCGAGGTAGTCAACATCTCCCAGGGTCTGGGATCAAACCCACAACCTCCTGTATACCAGGCGAGGTAGTAAACATCTCCCAGGGTCTGGGATCGAACCCACGACCTCCTGTAGACCAGACGAGGTAGGCAACATCTCCCAGGGTCTGGGATCGAACCCACGACCACCTGTAGACCAGACGAGGTAGTCAACATCTCCCAGAGTCTGGGATCGAACCCACGACCTCCTGTAGACCAGACGAGGTAGTCAACATCTCCCAGGGTCTGGGATCGAACCCACGACCTCCTGTAGACCAGGCGAGGTAGTCAACATCTCCCAGAGTCTGGGATCAAACCCACAACCCTCTGTAGACCAGGCGATGTAGTCAACATCTCCCAGGGTCTGGGATCGAACCCACGACCTCCTGTAGACCAGGCGAGGTAGTCAACATCTCCCAGGGTCTGGGATCGAACCCACGACCTCCTGTATACCAGACGAGGTAGGCAACATCTCCCAGGGTCTGGGATCGAACCCACGACCTCCTGTAGACCAGGCGAGGTAGTCAACATCTCCCAGGGTCTGGGATCGAACCCACGACCTCCTGTAGACCAGGCGAGGTAGTCAACATCTCCCAGGGTCTGGGATCAAACCCACAACCTCCTGTAGACCAGGCGATGTAGTCAACATCTCCCAGGGTCTGGGATCGAACCCACGACCTCCTGTAGACCAGGCGAGGTAGTCAACATCTCCCAGGGTCTGGGATCAAACCCACAACCTCCTGTAGACCAGGCGAGGTAGTCAACATCTCCCAGGGTTTGGGATCGAACCCACGACCTCATGCAGACCAGGCGAGGTAGTCAACATCTCCCAGGGTCTGGGATCAAACCCACAACCTCCTGCAGACCAGGCGAGGTATTCAACATCTCCCAGGGTCTGGGATCAAACCCACGACCTCCTGTATACCAGGCGAGGTAGTCAACATCTCCCAGGGTCTGGGATCGAACCCACGACCTCCTGTAGACCAGACGAGGTAGGCAACATCTCCCAGGGTCTGGGATCGAACCCACGACCTCCTGTATACCAGTCGAGGTAGTCAACATCTCCCAGGGTCTGGGATCGAACCCACGACCTCCTGTAGACCAGGCGAGGTAGTCAACATCTCCCAGGGTCTGGGATCGAACCCACGACCTCCTGTAGACCAGGCGAGGTAGTCAACATCTCCCAGGGTCTGGGATCAAACCCACAACCTCCTGTAGACCAGTCGAGGTAGTCAACATCTCCCAGGGTCTGGGATCGAACCCACGACCTCCTGTATACCAGGCGAGGTAGTCAACATCTCCCAGGGTCTGGGATCGAACCCACGACCTCCTGTAGACCAGGCGAGGTAGTCAACATCTCCCAGGGGGAGGGAGGAGAGAGAGGAGAGGGAGGGGTTAGAAGGAGGAGAGTAGAACGTGAAATCTTTCGTGAAATCTTTCATTTCAACAGGGGGGCGAGTGGTGGTGGTGGCTGCACAATAAAAAAAGCATTGGGAAAAAACTTAACAAGTATAACCCGTAAAAACAAAGTTTTTCACTATAAATCCTTTATATGCGTGGCGGCTAGAGTCCTCTCGTCCTCTGGCTTGAGATGGCTGCCACCTATGGGTCAGATGATTGTCTGCCAGTATTAAGCAATTGGTAATTAAATATTTAATTTGTTTTCCCTAAACAGTGTAAAATTTTGGAGATTAAAATTTCACGAACATTAATTGTCTCGCACAACGAGTCTGTGTGCAGAATGTCAGCTCGATTGGATCACGGGAAGTGGGTTAAAAAACGAGCGAAAGATTTGCACGGTCCTAAGCAAGCAAGCAAGCGAACTTAATATAAAGGATTTAAAAATATATTCGCCTCTGGAGGACGCGGGGATCGATCCCGCGACCTTTGGCATGGGAAGCGAGGGCTGCTACCAACTGCGCTACTCCGCCACGGCCTGTGGAGGGGTCACGCTCTGGGCTCCTACACTGTGACGTTCAGCCAAAGCCATGAATGAGTTCTATTTGAATAAATGTAAAATAAAAAAAATTTTGCCTAAAAAGTGTAAAATTTTCGGAATTTTTTTTCACGAACATTAATTGTCTGGCACGACGAGTCTGTGTGCAAAAATGTCAGCTCGATTGGATCACGGGAAGTGGGTTCAAAAAACAACCGAAAGATTTGCACGGTCGTAAGCGCGCAAGCAAGCGAACTTAATGTAAAGGATTTAATAAGTATAACCCGTAAAAAAAAGTTTTTCACTATAAATCCTTTATATGCGTGGCGGCTAGAGTCCTCTCGTCCTCTGGCTTGAGATGGCTGCCACCTATGGGTCAGATGATTGCATGGCACCATTAAGCAATTGGTAATTGAATATCATATTTTTGTCCTAAAAAGTGTAAAATTTTGGGGAAAAAATTTTCACGAACATTAATTGTCTCGCACAACGATGTCTGTGTGCAAAAATGTCAGCTCGATTGGATCACGGGAAGTGGGTTAAAAAAAACGACCGAAAGATTTGCACGGTCGTAAGCGCGCAAGCAAGCGAACTTAATATAAAGGATTTTAAAAAAGATAGGGAGGGAGGAGAGGGAGGGAGGGAGGAGTGGTTGGGATTGTTGCAACAATCCCAAGAATCGCCGGACTAAACTCGTTTCACCACCTTGAGATTTTGTCTTTCAAGCGGCTGGGGGCAGGGCTCGTGGTGGTGGTGTGGGTGGGTGGGTGAGGTGCTTTTACATCAACAACCACAACAACTACAACAA
>NW_026891378.1:1355008-1423706 GCF_015708825.2 Lethenteron reissneri
AAACACAAACCCTCCTGAGGCATCACTCCACGAACACTCGCCCCGGCTCGTCAGACACGACAGTCCCCCGCTCCTGGGTAGTGGGGATGAGGGATTCCGGCCGCGCGAGAAAAGAGAAAATATTATACTACAACAAATTCAGACGCCAGTTTAACACGCAGCAGGCTTTCGCGACCAATATTATTCATCGTCAACGTTTTTGGGTTAGATCGCGTTATTTATAAATGTCTAGATTTGAAGCTTCGTGACTGCAAGGATTCATATTCTTAAGTTTTTTCGGTAAGAGTCACCGTGTAGGTAAAATCATCAAAATTAATGAAAATAAAATAAAACAAAAAATCACGACGTTTCGGAGGCAACACAGTCTCCTCATCAGTGGGACCGTCCACAGCCGAATTAGCTGCATCTTGAATCATGCCTCACTTGATGCAGCTAATTCGTCTGTGACGGTCCCACCTGATGACGGAGACTTGTGTTGCCTCCGAAACGTCGTGATTTTTTGTTTTATTTTATTTTCATTAATGTTGATGTTTTACCTACGTGACTTACCGAAAAACCTAAGAATATTTATAATGTGTTGTAACCCTCCACCACTCGACACGGACAATCAGCAAAAAAGTGTCACGTTGACAAAAAAAAAATAGTTCACTACTTTAGCCCACCGGTGTGTTGAAGCGTGAAACCACAACATTTACAATTTTTGAGTACGACGTTTCGCTGGTAATTGCATCCAGCATCATCGGGCAATTCGCCAGAATGGTGAGTGTATAGTAATGCAGTGGTGTATAGTAATGCAGTATGTAATTTAATGTTGGGTTTGTCTATGGCAGTATATAGTACGGGGTAGACCCGTGTGATGTAAGAGAACAAAATTTAGCTGGAGGCATATTATATTTTTTGCGACATAGAATTGTAATGTATGACTTACTGTTAGTAGCTCAGCTTATTGGAGAGTATATTTAGTATATTGATGATATTGATGTAGTTTATATTTTAGTTTTTTACGTGGTGGATGCACAACCAACACGGCGATGGAACCCAATCTGTACACCTTCACCCACACAACACGGATGGCAGGGTTCCCCGACCCCCAGCTACCGTTCCATCCCCCAGGTGGTGATAGAGCGAGGACAGAAGAACTGCCGAGCGCTCACGCACTCACACACCGCAATGCGGACGTCTTCCGACATCCCGGGACGAGACGTCATGAGTCAGAGCCAACCCACGTCCTGGGGCGAAGAAGTCGCGCTTCAGGGACACCCCCAGGATCTGCATTTTAGTTAAATAAAATAGTTCGGCGTGAAACTTGGGGTGTAAATGGCGGCCGCAGGCGCAAACCGTATCCCCGCGGTTTCCCGCGCTCCGCACAAAATGGCGGCCGCACGCGCGAACCGCATCCGCTTCACACAAAATGGCGGCCGCACGCGCGAACCACATCCGCTTCGCACAAAATGGCGGCCGCACACGCGAACCACATCCGCTTCGCACAAAATGGCAGCCGCACGCGCGAACCGCTATCCGCTTCACACAAAATGGCTGCCGCACGCAGCGAACCGCATCCGCTGTCACACAAAATGGCTGCCGCACGCGCGTTAACCGCATCGCTTCGTAAAAATGGCGGCCGAGGCTGCGAACCACATCCCCGCTGTTTTCCTCGCTTGCACAAAAATTGCGGCCGCACGCGCAGTTTCCCCGCACCTCGCACAACTTAGCAGCCTTCCCGTGAGGCCAACCCGGACATCTCATGCCACTCGGTATTACCCCCCCGCCTTTCCGACGCGTCGGCCGTATCGGGGGAATTTAACCCAGTCGCTCTCCAGACTCGCATCGCAGCATATAGCTGTACCGACCAAGCTGAAAAGACCCATCGCTCACTCACTGCACAACATGCACCCTAACAACTGGAGGGATACAGTCCCAA
Source organism: Lethenteron reissneri (assembly GCF_015708825.2). Taxonomy (NCBI): domain Eukaryota; kingdom Metazoa; phylum Chordata; class Hyperoartia; order Petromyzontiformes; family Petromyzontidae; genus Lethenteron; species Lethenteron reissneri. The sequence continues at coordinate 1,356,930 of NW_026891378.1, forward strand.
CGTAATGGGACAACTCCACCTGAACACCACGAATCTCCAGCCCACTGTTTCAACGCGCCTCGGAGGGTCTCAACCTCCGGGCCGTCAGGTCAAGCCGTTAGCCATAGCATGAGGGGACCACACTCTCCGAGCCATGTGAGCGCACAGCCCACTAGGGTAGACATGCCACGGAGTGTCTCGATCTCCGGGATGTCCGGTCAAACCATCAGCCATAGCATGACGGGACCACAACGCTCTTGTTAGACACTCACTGGGCCATCCTGGTCAGGATCTTCACCCCAAGATAGGCGACAGCCAGCACCACAGTTCCAAATCACTGGGCCTCATGTTACCATCGCAATTTAAATGCTCCATACCAATGACGGCAGAACCACAAACCAAGGCAGTCATCCCCCACACAATCGCAATTTCACACCATCACAACACATACAATTTGAATTAGGATCCCCCACTGAATTTATTCAATGCCGAACAGGTACGCACAATTTGTGACGATCCCGAACACCAATGGTCACAACAATACACCTCACAACCCGTATCCGTACACTCATCTCCGAGACTCGCATTGCAGCATGCAGCTGTACCAACCGAGTTGAGAGAGCAACGCAATTTGGCGGAAATTAACAGAAACGCACCCCCGATCCATGTAGAACACGAGGGAAATACCCGCACAAAAAGAAATCATCTGTGCAACAACCGACAGGAACCAACCACACTATGGGGACCTCATTTGCCAGTAAAAATATGATAATTGGTTCTTTACCCTCTATCTGGCAACAAAATTGACACCTTTTTGCAAGGAGTCATGTTTGCATAGACCGCAATACCTGCAGTCATAATACAAACAAAAAGAACATAACTCTGATAATGTGCACAAGGACAGTGCACATCATCAGAGTTATGTTCTTTTGTTTGTATTATGACTGCAGGTATTGGCGGTCTATGCAAAACATGACTCCTTGCAAAAAGGTGTCAGTTTTTGTTGCCAGATAGAAGGGTAAAGAACCAATTATCAGGACCAACCAGTGAGTTGGAAACACACCGAACCTGTAATTTCAAAATCCCCTTCAACATTAACCATGGGACTCAGGGCATTCGAATTTTAAGAGCAAAATAACTAGACACAAAAACCGAAGAATTGCCGAATTGAGCAATACAGTACATGCAGTATATGCAGTCCGCATATAGCCAATCATCTCGAGAAATGCTCTGTACAGCCTGTTCATCATTCCGTACATCGTGAACAAGCTTAACTCCGTAACAGCAGCCAAAAAAATGTCACAACGCGAATCATTAACACGGCAAACCCACGGGATATTAACGGAGCTCGGGACACCCACATAACCGAATTAATAATGAAATGGGCCCCTCAAGATAACAATCCCGATGCCGTAATTAAAAACAACAATGTTACGCGAGGACACCAGTCACGAACGCCACGGCCAGACGCAACTTATAGAAAGCAAATTGACGCCACGCAACCCGGCGAGAAAATTAAAAAAATAAACACGAACCCCCAACCCGGCGCACGCAAGATGGATGAAGTGTTAACAGGGGCTGGTGTGTGTCGTGTCACGCCTCGCCTGGCAAGCTGTGAAGAGCGGAGGGCGGCAAGCTGGAGCACTGGGACGCCCCGAACAATCTTGCTTGGTGAACACGGCCTCTTCTTGCGAACCACAGCCGCCGCTCGCACTCGAGCAGAAGACGGGGGCATCACCCGAACGTGTGGAATTCTCCCTCCGTACGCGTTGATGTCGGTGGGAATGGCGTTTTTGGCGAGAACAGCGTCCCGGTCAGTCTTTGAAATGGCGGGAACGGCGTTTTGGCGGGAACAACATTCTGGCCAGCCGCCAAAATGGCTGCCCCACCGCGTGCTTGAGTGCTTTTGGCAGCCGTGGTTCGCAAGAAGAGGCCGTGTTCACCGCGCAAGATTCTTCGGGGCGTCCCAGTGCTCCACCTTGCCGCCCTCCGCTCTTCCCAGCTTGCCAGGCGAGGCGTGACACGACACACACCGGCCCCTGTTAACACTTCAGCCATCTTGCGTGCGCCCGGGTTGGGCGTTGGTGTTATTTTTTTAAATTCTTTATATTAAGTTCGCTTGCTTGCTTGCTTGCTTACGACCGTGCAAATCTTTCGGTCGTTGTTTTAACCCACTTCCCGTGATCCAATCGAGCTGACATTTTCTACACAGATTCGTGAAATTTTTTTTTCCAAAATTGTACACTTTTTAGGACAAAAATATTATATTTAATTACCAATTGCTTAATGGTGCAATGCAATCATCTGCCCCATAGGTGGCAGCCATCTCAAGCCAGAGGACTTATTTATTTTCTTGCCTGGCTGCGGGGCGTCAATTTGCTTTCTATAAGTTGCGTCTGGCCGTGGCGTTCGTGTCGGGTGTCCTCGTGTGACATTGTTGTTTAAATTATGGCGTCATGATCGTTATCTTGAGGGGCCAGTTCATGATTAATTCGGTTATGTGGGTGTCCCGAGCTCCGTTAATATCCCTAATATCCCATGGGTTGCCGTGTTAATGATTCGCGTTGTGACATTTTTTTGGTTGTTGGAGCATTTCTCGAGATGGTTGGCTATATGCGGACGCCATATACTGCATGTACTGTATTACTCAATTCGGCGATTCTTCGGTTTTGTGTCTAATTATTTTACTCTTAAAATTCGAATGCCCTGAGTCCCATGGTTAATGTTGAAGGGGATTTTGAAATGACAGGTTCGGTGTGTTTTGAACTCACTGGTTGGCTCCTGTCCGTTGTTGCACAGATGATGTCTTTTGTGCGGGAATTTCCTCGTGTTCTACATGGATCGGGGGTGCGTTTCTGTTAATTGCCGCCAATTTGCGTTGCTCTCTCAACTCGGTTGGTACAGCTGCATGCTGCAATGCGAGTCTCGGAGATGATGTGTACGGATACGGGATGTGAGGTGTATCGTTGTGACCATTGGGCATTCGGGATCGTCACAAATTGTGCGTACCTGTTCGGCATTGAATAAATTCAGTGGGGGATCCTAATTCAAATTGTATGTGTTGTGATGGTGTGAAATTGCGATTGTGTGAGGGATGACTGTCTTGGTTTATGGTTCTGCCGTCATTGGTATGGAGCATTTAAATTGCGATGGTGACATGAGGCCAGTGATTTGGAACTGTGGTGCTGGCTGTCGCCTATCTTGGGGCGCAGATCCTAACCAGGATGGCCCAGTGAGTGTCTAACAAGAGCGTTGTGGTCCCGTCATCTTACGGCTGACAGCTTGACCTGACGGCCCGGAGCTTGAGACCCTCCGTGGTGCGTCTGGAGCTGTAGGCTCGCCCTGACGACCAGGAGATCAAGACACTCCGAGGCGCGTTGAAACTTTGGGCTGGAGATTCGTAGTGTTCAGGTGTAGTTGTCCGGTTACGTTGGGACTATATCCCTCAGTTGTTAGGGTGCATGTTGTGCAGTGAGTGAGCGATGGGTCTTTTCAGCTCGGTCGGTACAGCTATATGCTGCGATGCGAGTCTTGGAGAGCGAATGGGTTAAAATTCCCCCGATACGGCCAACGCAAGGGAGGGCTGCTAAGTTGTGCGAGCGCGGGAAATTGCGCATGCGGCCGCCATTTTGTGCGAAGCGGATGCAGTTCGCGCGAGCGGTGGCCATTTTGTGCGAAGCGTGGGAAACCACGGGGATGCGATTCGCGGATGTGGCCGCCATTTTATACGAAGCGGATGCGGTTCGCGCGTGCGGCAGCCATTTTGTGTGAAGTGGATGCGGTTCGCGTGTGCGGCCGCCATTTTGTGTGAAGCGGATGCGGTTCGCGCGTGCGGCAGCCATTTTGTGTGAGCGCGGGAAACCGCGGGGATACGGTTTGCGCCTGCGGCCGCCATTTCCACCCCAATTTTCACGCCGAACTATTTTCTTTAACTAAAATGCAGATCCTGGGGGTGTCTCTAAAGCGCGACTTCTTCGCCCCAGGACGTGGGTTGGCTCTGACTCATGACGTCTCGTCCCGGGATGTCGGAAGACGTCCGCATTGGGGTGTGTGAGTGCGTGAGCGCTAGGCAGTTCTTCTGTCCTCGCTCTATCACCACCTGGGGGATGGAACGGTAGCTGGGGGTCGGGGAACCCTGCCATCCGTGTTGTGTGTGTGTAATAAACCTTCTTGAGACGGCTTCCGAAATCAGTCCTTTTTATTTTCAACTTCCACAGTTACACTTCACACACACACTCCCCGTTGCTGGCAGACAACGGAGAAAGGGCAGACTTCCCGCCAAGTCCCCACCGCGCACGTGGCACCCAGAGCCCCCGTACGCGCGTGACTCCCGCTCTTCTCGTTCCCAAGTCTGCTCACGACTGCTCCCTCTCTCTCTCTCTTAATCCCTTCGTCACGTGGTACCCCCCAACCAATCCTCCGTAGACAGCGTTGACCGTTCCCGATGGTTCCCTGTCAATCCCGGGACCAAGCCTCTGATCCGGCTCCCCGTTAGCTGAGGCCCCGATTGGCCAGGTCAATCACCCCTGCTGACATGCCGTGATCACGCCGAGGCCATGCTCCCTGGCTCATCCCTTATTGGCTACAAAGCGGGACCGGCAAGCCAATACCCACGTGAGCCCTCCATGGCTGTTATTACACGTGGGTGAAGGTGTACATATTGGGTTTCATCGCCGTGTTGGTTGTGCATCCGACGCGACAGCAAGAGCAGAGCCTCACCATTCTGGCGAATTGCCCGATGATGCTGGATGCATCGGTGTCGAATGTTAACATTCTCTCTGAAGCTGTTCTTTAAAAAAACGTCTGTTGTCTTGACTTCAAGCTTTCGTGACTGCAGGAGTTCACACTCCTTGGGTCTTTCGGTAAAAGTCGCGTGGATAGAAAGATTATACTGGTAGGAACTACCTGGTTCCACCAGCCCACAGGGGATCATTGTGTCGGTCTGTCCGTCGTGCATCCAAAAATGAGAGGGGTGGGGCTGGGTGGGGAGGAGAGGGTGGGGAAGGGCTGGGTGGTGGGTGGGGAGGGTGGGGCTGGGTGAGGAGTGGGAGGGGTGGGGCTGGGTGGGGAGGGGAGGGTGGGGAGGGACTGGGTGGTGGGTTGGGGAGGGTGGGGCTGGGTGGGGAGGGGGAGGGGTGGGGCTGGGTGGGGAGGGGAGGGTGGGGAAGGGCTGGGTGGTGGGTGGGGAGGGTGGGGCTGGGTGGGGAGTGGGAGGGGTGGAGCTGGGTGGGGAGGGGAGGGTGGGGAGGGGCTGGGTGGTGGGTTGGGGAGGGTGGGGCTGGGTGGGAAGTGGGAGGGGTGGGGCTGGGTGGGGAGGGGCTGGTCATCCCGTGTTGCCCTTACAAATCTCACGTTTAACCTACTCACGCCGGCTTGTGCCCGCCCTCACAGTCGGGCATATTTGCGGAATACACCACTCCGCCGTTAACCCTGCAGGCCATTGACCGAGTAACCCAACGTGTTCCTACCAGCTCCCTCCGTAGGACAATGTGTTTTTAAAAAATCACGACGTTTGCGTGTTCAGCTTGGTGTCCTGTCTCACCCCCGCACCTCCGATTCGCAACGGTTTGGCAAACGGTTGGCTACGTATAGTGGTGCGAAAGAAGTGCGACATACACACACACACATATTTAGAGACCGGTAAACTTACCAAAAATCAAATACCCTCCGTGTAGCCTGTAACAGACTATCGGGGCAAGTGCTGTTAGCGAGTAGCACCACCCAATGAAGGCCGGACGGCACACGAGGGGACGCTGTTGCAGGGAGGCCGATCATTCGATAGGTGTTAGCCCGACGAGAAGGGGTGGAGGAGGAGGAGGGGGGCGTTAGCCCCAACAGGGCACCTAAGAGGGATATTCTTGGGTTTTTTCGGTAAAGTCACGTAGGTAAAAAAAGTTTAATTTCAATTAATAAAATTAAAATATTATTTTAATAAACTTTTATTAATTTTAAAAAAATTTTATTTAAGCAAAATATATTATTTTATTTTACTTTTATTAATTTACATTTTTTTACCTACGTGACTTTACCGAAAAGACCCAATAATATGAATCCTTGCAGTAACGAAAGCTTCAAATCTAGAACCTAAGAGGGAGTTTGGTGGGAAGAGAACTTTAAATTAGCCGTGGTCTATCCACAGCTCGATTGTTGATGGTACTCATCACGGAGTCTCAGGACTCGCAGTAGGCAGGGTTCCATCCCGGACCCTGACAGATTCCTGCTGTACATTTGCATTATTCTCCCTGTGGAGATGTTAGCTACCTCGCCTGGTATGCAGGAGGTTGTGGATTCGATCCCGGACCCTGACAGATTCCTGCTGTACATTTGCATTATTCTCCCTGTGGAGATGTTAGCTACCTCGCCTGGTATGCAGGAGGTTGTGGATTCGATCCCGGACCCTGACAGATTCCTGCTGTACATTTGCATTATTCTCCCTGTGGAGATGTTAGCTACCTCGCCTGGTATGCAGGAGGTTGTGGATTCGATGCCGGACCCTGACAGATTCCTGCTGTACATTTGCATTATGCTCCCTGTGGAGATGTTAGCTACCTCGCCTAGTATGCAGGAGGTTGTGTATTCGATCCCGGACCCTGACAGATTCCTGCTGTACATTTGCATTATGCTCCCTGTGGAGATGTTAGCTACCTCGCATCGTATGCAGGAGGTTGTGGATTCGATCCCGGACCCTGACAGATTCCTGCTGTACATTTGCATTATGCTCCCTGTGGAGATGTTAGCTACCTCGCCTGGTATGCAGGAGGTTGTGGATTCGATGCCGGACGCTAACGTCTGCTGTATATTTGTAGTCTGTGTCTCTCTCTCTCTGTGGAGATATTATGGGTGTCTGTGTGGTGAGTCTATGGGTCTGTGTGTGTGTAGCGTTTGAGCAATAGTTAGCACTACACTGCCAGGCGTCCCGAGTTGGATTCCCTCTCACGGCCAACACACGCGACAATTATCTAAACCGGTATTGGGCCTCCCCTAGGTCGACTCAGCCTCAAATGAGGACCAGTAGCGATGTATAAACATCGATACTGGGGAGACAAAGGCGGTCGGGTGTGATGTTGGACACCAACCCCCTCGCGCGCCGTTCCGGCCTTCATAGGTCCTCGCTAACATCACTTGCCCCTTGAGTCTGTCAAGGCTAAATGGGGGATCTTTGTATTTGCCTTTATGTTTGTATATGTACAGGTGTGTGTGTATGTACAGGTGTGTGTTTACATGCAGATTAAAGTTTATATGCAGGTGTGTGTACATGCAGGTGTGAGTGTGTGTACATTCAGGTGTGTGTATATGTAGGTATGTGTATTTAAAGGTGTGTGTATGTAAAGGTGTGTGTTTATGTAAGGGTATGTGTATACAAACAAGCGGGAGTGTGTGTATGCAGGTTTGTGTGTATGCTGGTATGTGGATATGTACAGGTATGTGTATGTACAGGTGTGTATTTACAGGTGTCTACATGCAGGTGTGTGTGTATATACAGGTGTGTGTGGGTATATGCCGGTTCCTGTGTTTGTACAAGTGTGTGTATGTCCAGGAGTGTGGGGCAGTTGTGGCGAGAGTTGAGAGTTTCCCATACCTGGGCAGTGTGGTCATGACCGGCTCCAGTTTGACAGCAGAGATTTCACTCAGAATCAGTCGAGCGGCAATATCTTTTCATCGGTTGCGTAACGCTGTGTGTAAGCTACCTGGTCTGTCGCTCCGCACGAAGCTTCAGGTCTTCTCGGCCACGGTCATTCCCTCCCTTCTCTACGCTTGCGAAACGTGGACCCCCCCCTAATGGAGCATCTTCGCCGGTTAGAAACATTTCGGCTGGCCTGCCTACGATCAATCCTGGGTTTAACCAGCAGGCTGGATTGTGTGAGGAGCTCACAAATCCTCGAAAGATCTGGGCAAAGTCCCATCGGTGAGCTCCTCCAGCAGGCAAGGCTGCGTTGGCTGGGCCATGTAGCCTGCATGCCCAGCCACCGCATGCCTAAACAGCTTTTGTTCGGCCGGATCGAGGGGGCTGATATTGAGCAACCAGCTCCGATAAGTATATTTTGTATACCACCTCCAACTGGTTATCGGTGATATGCAAACATGTTTGTAGGAGTGTCTACCCCGATCCCAGTTCACAACGGAGACTCAGTCACTGCTCCAGAAATATCTATCTCTGTCTCTCTCTGTCTCTCTCTCTCTCTGACTCTTGTCTCTGACTCTTGTCTCTGACTCTTGTCTCTGTCTCTCTCAACTCGCCGACTTTCCATCCCAAACGCGCCACATCAACGCCCGGCTCCACGATTCTAACCATGACTTGCTACCTGCCGGGTCTGCTCCTCGTGGCGTTGATGTTCGTGAGCGGAGGTGAGACAACTTCTGCGTAAAGAGTTGTTTGTTTTTTTTAAATCCTTTATATTAAGTTCACTTGCTTGCTTGCGCGCTTACGACTGTGCAAATATTTCGGTCGTTTTTTAACCCACTTCCCGTGATCCAATCGAGCTGACATTTTGCACACAGACTCGTTGTGCGAGACAATTAATTTTCCTGAAATTTTTTTTCAAAACTTTTACACTTTTTATGCAAATTTTTTTATATTTAATTACCAATTGCTTAATGGTGGCGGGCAATCATCTGACCCATAGGTGGCAGCCATCTCAAGCCGGAAGACGAGAGGACTCTAGCCGCCACGCATGTAAAGGATTTAGAGTGAATAACTTTGTTTTTACGGGTTAATTTTTATTCTTCCTCTTCTTGGTAAAGTCATGTAGAATGGAAATAATAAAATAATAAAATAAAACATTATAAAATAATTATCACGCACGCAACAACACCAAAGCAACGCCGATACTGCGATATATAGAGATGTTAACTACCTCGCCTGGTATACAGGAGGTCGTGGGTTCGATTCTGGACTCTGACGATGCCTGCTGTTGTATATTTGGATTCTGCGTGTCTCTCACCCTGTGGAGATGTTAACTACCTCGCCTGGTACACAGGAGGTCGTGGGTTCGATTATTTAATATCTGTGTGACCGCGTAGTTCGTGAAGCCTTCAATAGCTGTACCGGGGGAATCTCCATTTGGTACAGATATAATGGGAGGCTGATCGACGCCCGGGTGCGATCAAGGGATGGCTCCCTATTGGTCAACCACGTTATGTATGCCGATGATTTGGTAATAGCTGCTCATTCAGAAGAGGAGTTAGAGACGCTGCTGCTGAGACTGGAGCGTGCCACTAAGAGGTGGGGCCTTACCATCAGCCCCACCAAAACCAAGCACCTGCCTGGGTTGTTGTATATTTGGATTCTGCGTGTCTCTCTCCCTGTGGAGATATTAACTACCTCGCCTGGTATACAGGAGGTCGTGGGTTCGATCCCGGACCCTGACGATGCCTGCTGGTGTACATGACCGGACTTGTCATTGTATCAGACGTAGAAAGCACCAAATAAATATCCACAACCAGTTACAACAACATCGTAAATCTAACGCGTATAATTGACATCAATGTTACCGCAGTATTTGCAATAGCGGCACAGCTATTCGACGTTTTACATGTTTTGGGGTGTTTAGTTTGCCATGATGATGGTGATCGTCTGCTATGATGATGATGATGATCGTCTGCTGTGATGATGATTTGCCTTGATGATGATGGTGATCGTCTGCTATGATGATGATGGTGATGATCGTCTGCCGTGATGATGATGATCGTCTGCCGTGATGATGATGATGATCGTCTGCTGTGATGATGATGATTTGCCTTGATGATGACGGTGATCGTCTGCTATGATGATGATGGTGATGATCGTCTGCCGTGATGATGATGATGATGATCGTCTGCCGTGATGATGATGATCGTCTGCTGTGATGATGATTTGCCTTGATGATGATGGTGATCGTCTGCCGTGATGATGATGATGATGATCGTCTTCCGTGATGATGATGATCGTCTGCTGTGATGATGATGATGATTTGCCTTAATGATGGTGATGATCGTCTGCCGTGATGATGATGATGATCGTCTGCTGTGATGATGATGATTTGCCTTGATGATGACGGTGAGCGTCTGGTGTGATGATAATGATGGTGATGATCGTCTGCCGTGATGACGATGATGATGATCGGTGTTATTCTTCTGTCTTGATTTTGTGGATGTACAGGGCACAGCCTCAAATGCTACTCGTGCAGCCCGACCATCAACAATACTGCGTGCAACGCGGGCGGCCTCGTCACGTGTTCCGACGTTTCGCTGGATACCTGCGCGACAATTCTAGTATACAAGGGCTCCTGTAAGTGCGTCGCTTATTCTCGCAAAGCTCGGGATGGGGGTGGGCCCCTTGCGTTCAGCAGTGACTCCCAGGCTCATGATGCACTCGCAAGACGCGCGTCTGTACTCACTTTGTTCTGAGTCTATGGGTCTCTGTGTGGTGATGAGTCTATGGGTGTCTGTGTGTGATGAGTCTATGGGTGTCTGTGTGATGAGTCTGTAGGTGTCTGTGTGATGATGAGTCTATGGGTGTCTGTGTGATGATGAGTCTATGGGTGTCTGTGTGATGATGAGTCTATGGGTGTCTGTGTGATGAGTATATGGGTGTCTGTGTGTGATGAGTCTATGGGTGTCTGTGTGATGAGTCTGTAGGTGTCTGTGTGATGATGAGTCTATGGGTCTATGTGTGTGATGGGTTAATGGGGTATCTGTGTGGTGATGAGTCTAAGGGTCTCTGTGTGGTGAGAATATGGGTCTTTCTGCGGTGATGAGTCTATGGGGTCTCTGTGTGTTGAGTCAATGGGTCTCTGTGTGATGAGTCTGTGGGTGTCTGTGTCGTGATGAGTCTATGGGTCTATGTGTGTGATGCTTCTGTGGGTCTATGTGTGTGTGTGTGATGATTCTAGGGGCCTCTGTTTGTGATGAGTCTATGGGTCTCTGTGTGGTGAGTCTGTGGGTCTCTGTGTGGTGAGCTTATTGGTCTCTGTGTAGTGCGTCTATGGGTCTATGTGTTGAGTCAATGGGTCTCTGTGTGGTGAGTCTATGGGTCTCTGTGTGGTGAGTCTATGGGTCTCTGTGTGATGAGTCAATGGGTCTCTGTGTGATGAGTCTATCGGGTCTTTGTGTGTTGAGTCAATGAGTTTCTGATTGGTGAGTCTATGGGTCTCTGTGTGGTGATTATATGGGTCTCTGTGTAGTGCGTCTATCGGGTCTTTGTGTGTTGAGTCAATGAGTCTCTGACTGGTGAGTCTATGGGCCTCTGTGTGTGATGAGACGTTGGGTTTCTGTTTGTAAAGAGTCTATAAGGGTATCTGTGTGCGGAGTCTATGGGTCTTTGTGTGTGATGAGTGTATGGGTCTTTCTGCGGTGATGAATCTATGGGGTCTCTGTGTGTTGAGTCAATGGGTTTCTGTGTGGTGATTCTGTGAGTTCTCTATATGGTGAGCCTATGGGTCTATGTGTGTGATGCTTCTATGGGTCTATGTGTGTGAGTCTATGGGTCTCTGTATGTGAAGAGTCTTGGGGTCTCTGTGTCTGATGAGTCTATGGTTTATTTACGTGATGAGTTTATAGGTTTCTGCATCCCAATTGGTGTCTCTTCTCCAATGTGTTGAAATTTCTCTGGGGTCCTCCGGTTTTCCCCCTCCACATTTTTGAATTGACGTCACGGCGTTCGGAGTATTCTGCTGCTGCTTTACATTTTCACGCGATGATGATGTTGATGATATCAGCCACCGTTTGTGGTAGGGGCTTTTTGACTGGCTGTCGAACAAAGGTGGCCACTGCATCATCGCACGGAGCTTTCGGATGCGCTGCGAGAGATTTACACTTTTAAAACATCATCTCAATTGACATCCTCGTTTCTTAAAACTGCTTTTTGTGTTTTAGTTTGTTTTCCTTCCCCGCGAACCTGCAATTAGCGCGGTGGGCTATGTATGGTGCGAAAGAAGTTCAACAAACATACACAAACATATACAGAGACCCACACACACCCATGGAGATCTACAGAGACCCACAGATTACCACGGATGGCTACATACGGCACGAAAGAAGTTCAACATACACACACATACATATGTAACGGGTTCCGGAGACACTTGTAGAGGTAACTTCTTTATTACAATCCAACACCACTCCAACAGTCCAACACTCCAACAGTCCAACACTCCAACAGTCCAACACTCCAACAGTCCTGATACTCTGTTACAGCCTAGGTACACACCCTAGGTACACAGCCTAGATACTCTACTCTGGCTACGCTCTGGAACTCGCCCTCACAAGGTCGTAGAGCCGGAAGTTCCAGAGTCCCACCACTCGCTCTCACAGCGTCCCAGGGTCCTCACATGGCTGGTCTTGGGTCTTGGGTCTTGAGCTACAACTGGCCCCGATCGTCCAGGGAGCTGCCCTTTTATGCCTAGTCCCCAACGAGGGGTGGGGCCGTGTGCGCCCCCAGATATCCCACAGAGCACACACAGCCCCCCCCCCCCCCCCCGTTGGTGGCGCCAAGGGGCTTAAGCGTCTGGGCCGCCTGGGAACCCAGAGCCCCCCAGCAGCCCCTCCCCTCCCATGTCACTACACATACACAGAATCCCACAAACACCCATAACAGACCTATAGACACCCACAGATTAGCACGGTTGGCTATGTATGGTGCGAAAGAAGTTCAACATACACACACATACATACACAGAGTCCCACAAACACCCATACCAGACCTAAAGACACCATTGGAACCTCATTTGCCAATAAAAAATATGATAATTGTTTTTTTACCCTTCTAACTGGCACCAAAACTGACACCTTTTTTACAAGGAGTCATGTTTGCATAGACCATAATACCTGCAGCCATAATGCAAACAAAAGACATAACTCTGATAACATATGCACTGTCCTTGAAGTTGATTGGTCCACACCCGAGACAGCTTTCCTTAGAGGCTCGTCTCACATGGTGTTGGACCAGATGACCCCATTAAGACTGCACGTATTGTGGTCTATGCAAACACGACTCCTTGTAAGAAAAAAGGTGTCAGTTTTGTTGCCAGATAGAAGGGTAAAAAAAACAATTATCAGACCTAAAGACACCCACAGATTAGCACGGTTGGCTACGTACGGCACGAAAAAAGTTCACCACATACGATGAGCTCACTTAATTATATACTTTTTACTTGCAATGAGACCCGCGTGCTTTCTCTTCCACCCAGCCTACGTCCTCCTCAAGAGTTGCCTCGCCAAGGCCTATTGCGACACCATCACAGTATTCGACTTCAGCTACAAAGGAGCCACGCTGACCACCACGTGCTGCCAGAGTGACGGTTGCAACGTCAACGCCGCCCCTCGACCGCTGGGCGCAGCTCACGTGACCCTGGCCCTGATGGGCGTGGCCTCCAGCGTCGTGGTCAGCAGGGCTCTGGTGTAGCTCGTGACGTCACAGCCGCACCCCTCCCCCTCCTCCCACGTGACTGGGTTCTGTCCAATCGCTTTTGCCCTTCCACTCGGTTGTCTCTCGACGCTTTTACCGGTGGAGTTGTGCAACGTTTACATCGTCTAGAATCTAGATTGTTGCGTTACGCTGCTAAAGGAGTTCAACGTGCGTATGTACATACATAGAGACAAGTAGACTCGTCACACAGAGACCCATAGACTCATCACGCAGATACCCATAGACTCATCATGCAGAGACCCATAGACTCATCACATAGATACCGATAGACTCATCACACAGAGACCCATGGACTCGTCACACAGAGACCCATAGACTCACCACATAGAGACGCACAGACTCACCACACAGAGACCCATAGAGACCTACAGAGACTCATAGAGACCTACAGAGACCCATAGACTCACCACACAGAGACCCATAGACTCATCACACAGAGACCCATGGACTCGTCACACAGAGACCCATAGACTCACTACACAGACATATACTCATCACACAGACACCCATAGACTAAACACACATAGACCACATAGACTCATCACACAGAGACCCATAGACTCATCACAAAGAGACCCATAGACTCACCACACAAATAGACATATACTCACGGCATAGAGACCCATAGACTTGTCACACAGAGACCCATAGACTCGTCACGCCGAGACCCATAGACTCACCACACAGATACCCAAGTGGTTAATGATATACCATCGTTTATACTGGTAGGAACCTCCTAGTTACACCAGCCCACAGGGGATTATTGTGTCCGTCGTGCAGGAGGGGCTGGGTGGGAAGGGTGGGGCTGGGTGGGGAGGGAAGGGTGGGGAGGAGCTGGGTGGGGAGGGTGGGGAGGGGCTGTGTGGGGAGGGTGGGGCTGGGTGGGGGGTGGGAGGGGTGGGGCTGGGTGGGGAGGGGCTGGTCACCCCGTGATGCCCTTATAAAACTCAACGTTTAACCTACTCACGCCGGCTTGTGCCCGCCCTCACAGTCGGCCATATTTGCGGAATACACCACGCCGCCGTTGACCCTGCAGGCCATTGACCGAGCAACCCAACGTGTTCCTACCAGCTCCCTCCGCAGGAATGTGTTAGAGAGGCAGACAGTGGATCCTGTATGGCAGAAGGGAATGGAAAGGTCCTAGATTTGAAGCTTTCGTGACTGCAAGGATTCATATTCTTAGGTTTTTTTCGGTAAAGTCACGTAGGTAAAAACATTAAAATTAATAAAAGTAAAATAAAATAAAAATCACGACGTTTCGGAGGCAACACAAGCTTCCGTCTTCAGGTGGAACCGTCACAGCCACGACAGCTGTATCAAGTAAATGAGAGATTGCAGGAGCTACCACTCCGTTTATATAATGGTTGGAGAAGGGGGGGGGGGGTAAGGTCCAATTAATATGGTAAGGTACCTCTCCATAACAAAGGCTCACCCTCTTAAGCCTCACCGGACCATATTACTTGGCGTGTCTCTCTCTCTCGGTGATCCTCCGATTTTTCCCCTTAACATTTAGAATCAACGTCACCACTCGTTGAGGGTTATTTGCCTGCTGCTATAAATTTACACGTGATGACGACGATGATGATGGTATCATGACAAAAAAGCGTCTGTCATTTGTACATCGCGTTCACGCAAATCTTCGTAAACCCAAACATTCGTGAATCGAGGGATATCGCCTGTACCTGATTACAATGCTTATACCTGTCGTTCTATGATCTCCCACTCAACACACGATTGTCAAACAAAATGCGTGCGGCATGTTGCTTGGAAGATGGGCGACTTTTTATTGTTTTTGCTTTTTTAATTAAATGAATCTTCATTGAATTGGAAACCTTGTGCGTCATTTCACAGTGATGTGTAAAGAAAGTTCGCCAACGACGCCCCTTGTAACCAGTGGTGTAAATCAGTCAGAATCAGATTTTGTATTTAGGTTGGAAGAGGAAATTGGTCGAGCTATAAATGTCTTTTTAAATCCTTTATATTAAGTTCACTTGCTTGCTTGCTTACGACCGTGCAAATCTTTAGGTCGTTTTTTAACCCACTTCCCGTGATCCAATCGAGCTGACATTTGCCACACAGACTCGTTGTGCGTGACAATTAATGTTCGTGAATTTTTTTTCTCCAAAATTTTACACTTTTTAGGACAAAAATATTATATTTAATTACCAATTGCTTAATGGTGCAATGCAATCATCTGACCCATAGGTGGCAGCCATCTCAAGCCAGAGGACGAGAGGACTCTAGCCGCCACGCATATAAAGGATTTATAGTGATAACTTTGTTTTTACTGGTTATACTTATTAAATCCTTTATATTAAGTTCACTTGCTTGCTGAGGACCGTGCAAATCTTTCGGTCGTTTTTTTTAACCCACTTCCCGTGATCCAATCGAGCTGACATTTTGCACACAGACTCGTTGTGCGTGACAATTTATTTTCGTGAAAATTTTTTTTTTCCAAAACGTTACACTTTTTAGGCAAAATTTTTTTTATATTTAATTACCAATTGCTTAATGGTGGCAGGCAATCATCTGACCCATAGGTGGCAGCCATCTCAAGCCAGAGGACGAGAGGACTTTAGCCGCCACGCATATAAAGGATTTATAGTGAAAAACTTTGTTTTTACGGGTTAATGTTTTCACAGACGTCCAGTCGGGGCACGGAGGTCTCACTCGACTTGGTGGCAACACTATTAACACCTACAGTGAGGGAAACAAGTATTTGATCCCCTGCTGATGTTGTACGTTTGCCCACTGACGAAGAAATGATCAATCTATAATTTTAATGGTAGGTTTATTTGAACAGTGAGAGACAGAATAACAACAACAAAAATCCAGAAAAACGCATGTCAAAAATGTTATAAATTGATTTGCATTTTAATGAGGGAAATAAGTATTTGACCCCCTCGACAGCGTTGCCCGTCCGGCACCACGGGGAGGTAGGGGGTCCTGGGTGCATGGGCATGGTTATTGAATAAACATTATTAGGGTTAGATAATTACCAGTATTAACTATGAGCCCGTCCATAAATGACGTGATGCGATGTGACGCTGTCACATTAAATACGTAGGAATGTTGTTATAACAATTGTATATTTAATTAAAGTTGCGCATTTTGATGTGATGTCACATTTCTCAACCCCCCCCCCCTCGTCACACATCGTCACAAATGTCTGAGCCCCCCCCCCCCCCCAGGTGCGTGACGTCATTTATTGATGGCCCCTGTAGTACGTCATCCTTTACAGTGTACAGTGCTAAATCCCCTCCTTTTGAATATATCACAAACTACCAATTCAAAGCTAATCTTGAAGACTACAACATTTCTATAACTATCAAAAACAACATTTGGGTCCTTTACGTGTAAAATGCAACAGCACATATATATCACACGCAGCAATTTTCAACCGAGTCGCCATAAACCACGTGACTGGTGTATGGGTCAGGTTACTCAATAACCCTGGCAGCCACCTACAGGCCTGACTCAGTATCGCATGCTGGTGTACACACGTGCATTGATGTCCTGCACAGCACATAAGGACCTTCATTAATAGAGAGGTCCATTCCTAATGTGCCACAACTACCTTGCCTTGTTTACAGCAGGTCGTGCGTGCAATTCCGACCCTGGCGTTGTCTGTTGAATGTTTGCGGGTGGCATGCCTCTTTCTCTCTCCCCGTGGTCGCTTGAAAATTTCTCCAGGATCCTCTGTTCTATTCAATCCACATTTAGAATCAACATCGCCACTCGTTTGGAGTATGTGGCTGCTGCTATAAATTTGATGATGAAATCAGCAACTTCCTTGAGCTATCATTTGTGATGGTCAGGGTCGCTTCTAAATAAAAGACGCTACACAACTCAATTGGGCCTTACACCTGGTCAAATAAAAATGAAAAAGGTTTTTACCCTTTTATCTGGCAACAAAACTGACACCATTTTACGAGTTATGTTTGCATAGACCACAATACCTGCAGTCATAATGCAACCAAAAAACACAACTCTGATAATGTATGTGCACTGTCCTTAAAGTTGATTGGTCCACACCCGAGACAGCTTTCCTTAGAGCCTAGTCTCATATGGGTTGGACCAAATGACGCCAAAAGGCGCACGTCTCAAAGACAATGCACCATTAGAGTATGAGAGCTCGGGGTGAAGCATTTACACCATTGGTACCTCATTTGCCAGTTAAACATATGATAATTGGTTTTTAACCTTTTTATCTGGCAACAAAACTGACACCTTTTTTTACGAGGAGTCATGTTTGCATAGACCACAATACCTGCAGTCATAATGGAAACAAAAAACACAACTCTGATAATGTATGCACTGTTCTTGAAGTTGATTGGTCCACACAACGTTCCTGAATCGAGGGATATCGCCTGTACCTGATTGCAATGCATACACCTGCCGTTCTCTGATCTCCCACTCAACAGACGATTGTCAAACAAAATGCGTGCAGCATGTTGCTTGGAAGATGGCTGATGTTTAATTGCTTTTGCTTTTTAAGATTAAATTCATCTTGTTTGAATTGGCAACTTTGCGTGTCATTTCACAGTGATGTGTGACGAAAGTTCGCCAACGACGCCCTTGTAACTAGTGGTGGAAATCAGTCAGAACCAGATTATGTATTTAGGTTGGAGGAGGAAAGTCGACGAGCTATAAATGTCTTTTACTGGTAGGAACGAAGTGAACCAGCCTACAATAGATTATATCTTCCGTCTGTCCGATGTCCGATTAGGTGTAGCAACATCGCCCCCTACTGCAAACACTTGGCAGGACCCTACAAAAACCTTTAGACTCTGTGAGGCTTTCCTGGCTAAACAAGTGTAACATTCCCTTATAATTCCCTCAGATAGCTTTTAATAAAAAATTTAAATTAAAAATTAACTCACAGCGGCCTAAAGCCTACAGCTAGGCCTAAAGCCTAGAACTAGGCCTCAAACTCTCCCTTCGTATCGTACCCCCGCCATTTCATTTTATTATAGCCATTCATTTGTTCGTTCCTACCAGCCCACCCCGCAGGGACCTGTTTCACAGACGTCAAGTCGGGGCATGGAGGTCAGATCGTTACAACAACAAATATGTAATGGGTTCGAATGAGGCGCACACTCGACTAGGAGGCAACACTACTCATTAACACATAACACGAACGTGAACATTAGACACAAGGCGGTGACCACCTTCCTAACCTCACTAACACTCGGGGAGCACTGCACAGCGTGACCCAGAGCAGGTGACGGCCGCCTGGTCACCAATGACGATCGGAGACTCGAGGACTTCTCATGGCGTCTTCATCATGGAGTAGAACAGCCCGGCTCTCCATTCATGTCCCGCTCCCCATTCACGCCCTGCTCCCCGTTCACACCCCGCTTATAACGCTTCGGCGTAGAAGGCTCTGCCCTAAGGCACACCCCCCTTTTCCATCCTTCCGGAAGGTTCGGGCCCCCAACCACGTGACCCCAAGCTTCCCCGTGGGGCCCCTGGCCCCCCCTTTATCCGGTCACGTGTCCAGTTGGGTTTCACGCGGAGTGCCACGCTCATACAATCCCGACATAGAAGTGACGTCATATGTCACAACATCACCCCCCCCCCCCTCCGTGTAACACACAGCCGTCCCGGCTGTAACGCAACTATAGAAAACTGGAAAGGTGTGCCTCCCTAAAAAGCAACGTCAATAAATAACCGGCGACTGACAATAAATACCGCGAATAACATATTCTTAGGTTTTTTCGGTAAAGTCACGTAGGTAAAAAATTTAAATAAATAAAAGTAAAATTAAAAATAAAAATAAAAAAATCCCGACGTTTCGGAGGCAGCACAAGCTTCCGTCTTCAGGTGGAACCGTCACAGCCCGACGGCTGTATCAAGTAAAATAAAAAAAACCTAAGAATATGAATCCTTGCAGTCACGAAAGCTTCAAGGGGGGGTAAGCGAGTTAACCGGTTGATGTACATTTGTTGTTGTCGTTTCATTCCCCTCCTTCCATGCGTTCTTCCTTCCCTCCGTACGGTGCACCCATGTAAAATCGCGCGTGCACAGTACAACGAAAAAAACCAGGGTCAGCCAATGACCTTCATGACATGTGAGCATGACTGTGCGACCGACGGCGTAGGCAACCAGCAAGGTGTGTGAGAGTCACAGGAAGCTAACGGTCTTAGAACGAGTCCGCGTGGCCGGACCCCCAGGCTACGTAGGCCCAAGCTCCCTGGAAGGCCCAGGAGGGACTTGAATACTGGCCAACTGGCGCAGTCCCTCCATAGGAGATAACGGCGTCGGCGGGGAACGGCTGGTCAACAGCCGCTCCGCACCCAGCAGAGCGTCCGGAGAAGCAGCAGCCGACGGCGTTGAGGGTGTCACGCACTCCGGTCCTGTGGGCGAACCTCAGAACCACAACCTCAACAGGCACGCGCCCCCCAGCTCGCCTGGCAAACTCGGCCCTCGTGGATTGGAGATAAAGGGATGTGACGGGGAGTGACAAAAGGCTTAAGGCGGGATGGATGCGCAAACCAATTCTGGCGGCCGAACTGGATATTAACATATTGTGGCCGGTCGGCCCGTATCACCTTAACCGGCTCTCGCCAGGGTCTGTACAACTGGGGGGATGTGCCCACGCGTACTTGAGGGCAGTGCAGCCAAGCCCTGTCCCTCGGGGCCCACCATTTACCCGACTGAGACGTTCGTTGGCCGATTTCCGTGGGGCGGAATTTTCTTTCGAAGCCTCGCGTGCTTCCGAAACCCGTTGAAAGGTGAAACGCATGAGTTGTGAGGTGGTAACCCTCGGCTTCCTAGGAGCCGTCTTTAGCTGGACTTCAGTGGGGAGGGTTTGGTTCTCTCCCGTCCATTAGAAAGAATGGCGAGTAGCCGGTGGAAACATGCGGAGCTATTCTGTAGGCTGCAAGTGCCCCTGAAATGTGCAGATCGCAATGTTTCTGGGATGCATCGACCTGCTGACTCAACATAGATGTTACAGTCCTCTTAAGTCGCTAAACCATCCAATCCGTCTGGGGATTCTTCGTGCCCAAAAGGTCGCACACTTCTTGCAATAATTTGGATGAAAATGTTTTCCCTTGGTCAGTAAGGAGGCGCTCTGGGGCTCCCTTATCCGGCACGTATCCATGCAGAAATGCTTCGGTGATGGCGGCGGCCGATTGTTTGGGGAGGGGCCAAGCCACAGGCCAACAGCAGAAATACTCCACACCCACCAGCAAGTATTTATTACCTCAGGCTGTGACGGGGACAGGTCAAAGTATATCGAGTGCGACGAGCTCGTTGATACGGAAAACCCGAATAGATTGCAAGGGCAGGCAGCATTGAGCAGATGGCGGTTTGCGGCGAGCACACTGCACACAACCCTTCAGGACGTTCTTGATGACTCCCGCCATTCCGGGCCCAAAAAAAGATCAAGCTTAACGGTTGCCAGAGTTTCGATTTAAAGCTTCTTTCGTGACTGCAGCAGGGATTCATTTTCTTGGTTATTTCGGTAAAGTCACCACAACGCAAGGACGGCTGCCTGCGTTGTGGCCGAAACGTCGTGAGAATTGTATTTTATTATTTTATTATTTCCCTTCTACGTGACGACTTTACCGAAAGAACCAAGCAGAGGTTGCCAGAGTTTTGTAAACACCCAGGTGCATCAATCGCTTGTGGATGGCCAAAATTAGTCTACCCCTGAGGCTCGTAGGTACCACGATGCCGTGGCGACGCAAGCCACTGTCCCAACACATTCAAAGACCTTCCTTGAGAATGACAGGAGCTACCCTGCATCGGTTCAACCCATCGCCCGTATCGCTGACGCGGTGCCGTACTTTCTATAGGGAGGCGTCCTCAGCCTGGAGGCGCCCCCAATTTTCGTGGCTCAACCCAAGCGTGGCATCGCGTGCGACGGAATCGCCGGGATTATCAGCGGCGGAGGTCCCCGCTGACCGGACAACCGGAGGAGGCACGGCCGCGGTAGTCAATCTGCATCGGCGCCGAACCCCAGAGGCACGCACGTTCGTCGCCCAGGGGAATCCGCGAAAGCGCGTCCGCATCGGTGTGCATCGCACCCTTACGGTAAGACACCCGGAATGAGTAGTCCTGCCGGGATTTCCAATCAGCGGGAGAGCTGGCCGGATGGTTGCTCAACGCGTGAAGAGTAAAATTTCGATTTAAAGCTTTCGTGACTGCAGGGATTCATCTTCTTGGTTCTTTCGGTAAAGTCGTCGCGTAGAAGGGAAGTAATAAAATAATAAAAATAAAACATAATAAAATAATTCTCGATTTAAAGTTTTCGTGACTGCAGGGATTCATCTTCTTGGTTCTTTCGGTAAAGTCGTCGCGTAGAAGGGAAGTAATAAAATAATAAAAATAAAACATAATAAAATAAAATGGTGGTGTTTCATTCTTCACCTGAGGACGGCTGCTTGCGTTGTGGCCGAAACGTCGTGAGAATTATTTTATTATGTTTTATTTTTATTATTTTATTACTTCCCTTCTACGTGACTTCACCGAAAGAACCAAGAAGCATGAAGAGTACTGGAGGACGGCGTGATTGGAACACACTTCGAATCGCCTGCCATACAGACAGGGGCGGTGCTGCTGTATGAAGATCACTGTTGTTCACGTTTACGGTGACTTTCAGAACGCAGTTCACTCACTGGCATTAACTGTGTATCTTGTGTTCTCCACAAGGAATGCATTATTTGCTCCACTGCGGGTCTCCGGCCACCATTCTCCCATTCACATGTTTCATTGCTTCTACATACTATTAACATTCCCTCCCTTTGTTAATGCTACCCCCTGCCCCCTCCCTTTGGTGCTGCTGATCCTGCATAATGCACGGGCATAATATGACTTTGAAACCCCTCCGCCCACCTCCTACTCATTTTCCATGAATATGCTAAATTCCTCTTGAAATGCACATTCTTTTGTTAAGGCGCTCTTCTTCCACCTCAAACTCAGCTTATATATAAGCTCCTAGCTTGGCAGTGTCTCATTCTTCACCTGAAGACGGCTGCTTGCGTTGTAGCCGAAACGTCGTGAGAATTATTTTATTATGTTTTATTTGTATTATTTTATTACTTCCCTTCTACGTAACTTAACCGAAAAAAACCAAGAAGATCATAGCAAGCAGTTCGCGACGCGTCACGCGATAGCGTTGCTCAGCCGGGGACATCAGTCTGCCGCCATACGCCACGACCCTCTCTCCACCCCGTTCGCCACCTGGGACAACACTGCGCCAATGCCCGTGTTGCTAGCGTCAGCGTCCAGGATGAATGGTAATGAAATATCTGGGTGTCTGAGGGAAGGTGCGTCCACCAGCCCATCGCAGAGCGCAACGAATGCGGTCTCTTCCTTTGCTCGCCATCGAAATGTTTGGCACTTCGCCGTCATGGCGTGGAGGGGTTCGGCAACGGTGGCGAACCGGGGGACAAAGCGGCGGTAGTAGGATGCAAATCCGATAAAGCTACGCACCTCTCCCGCCGACTTGAGGGTTAGCCATCTGCACAGGCATGCAGTTTCATCGGGGTCTGTCGCAATACCTGCCTTGCTGACTGTGTGCCCACAATACCGAACGGACGTCTGCAACTGAGGTTTCAATTTGAGGTTAACCGCTCGCAATCTAAGAAAAACAGCGCGTAGCCAGACGCAGGTTTTATCGAACGTGCGGCCAAACACGATGGTCGGACGAAGAGGTGCTACGAGAGCTGCCATCCGTTCTGGATGATGATGTGCGCATCTTTAACCTCCCTTCCCACGCACGGCATGACCACTCTATAGGCAGCCTCCGAGGCTTTTGGGGAAATTTACTCACTTGCCGAGGGCGCCTTCAGAGGGTTTCAGGACCGCCAGTGGGAGGCTAGAGAGTCAAACTCTAGCCTACAGGGGTGGCGCTGCTGGTGTTGGCAAGGAAAGCCTTCCCTCGCCCTGCCGACAAGGCAAGCAAGAACCTCGTGGTCGAGCACCTCGTCGCCTTTGCTTCGCCGCGCCGGCGTTGTCACGCCGGTGGTGACGCCGGACGAGGCCACATCGATGTGGGTCGCCCGCATCCTGCAGGCCGGTAAACAGCTCACGGGGTGGGCGCGACCGCTTGGCCGGGTGGTGGGCACCGCGGCGCCACCAGGGTCAGCGACGCAAACCGCCGGGCCTGAACCACGGCAGCTCAGGACGGACTTCCAGCAGCTGAGCCGGAGCCATCGCTGCGGGTGGCGTCTGGGCCGGGTGGTGGCATCGGGACCCGGTGTTGACTTCGTCACGGGGGGTGACGCCGGCGGGTTTGCCAGGGCCAATGGCCCCGGGGCGGCGGTAGCGCACGCGCTCGCTGGCGCTCAGCAGAGCGTTCTCGCGCACCGCCTCGCCCCCGCACCGCAATGGGGGGCCCACACCGCACCACGTGGGGGGCCCAACCCACATCACGTGGGGGGCCCAACCCACGTCACACGGTTTTATATTAGATTACGTCTCTTCCCATAAGAGTTCACGCCAACTCACTTCTCGGAACAAAATATCAGCCTGGGTCTGTGTGGTGAGTCTATGGGTTTCTGTGTGATGAGTCTACGTGTCTCTGTGTGATAAGTCTATGGGTCTCTGTGTGTTGAGTCTATGGGTTTTTGTGTGATGAGTCTACGTGTCTCTGTGTGATAAGTCTATGGGTCTCTGTGTGTTGAGTCTATGGGTCCCTGTGTGGTGACTCTACGAGACTCTGTGTGGTGAATCAATGCGTCTCTGTGTGATGAGTCAATGGGTCTCTGTGTGAGGAGTCTGTGTGGTGAGTCTATGGGTTTCTGTGTGATGAGTCTACGTGTCTCTGTGTGATGAGTCTATGGGTCTCTGTGTGTTGAGTCTATGGGTTTCTGTGTGATGAGTCTACAGGTCTCTGTGTGGTGAGTTTATGAGTCTCTGTGTGATGAGTCTATGGGTCCCTGTGTGGTGACTCTACGAGACTCTGTGTGGTGAGTCAATGCGTCTCTGTGTGATGAGTCAATGGGTCTCTGTGTGATGAGTCTGTGTGGTGAGTCTATGGGTTTTTGTGTGATGAGTCTACGTGTCTCTGTGTGATGAGTCTATGGGTCTCTGTGTGTTGAGTCTATGGGTTTCTGTGTGATGAGTCTACAGGTCTCTGTGTGGTGAGTTTATGAGTCTCTGTGTGATGAGTCTATGGGTCCCTGTGTGGTGACTCTACGAGACTCTGTGTGGTGAGTCAATGCGTCTCTGTGTGGTGAGTCTATGGGTTTTTGTGTGATGAGTCTACGTGTATCTGTGTGGTGAGTCTATGGGTGTATGTGTGGTGAGTCTATGGGACTCTGTGTGATGAGTCTATGGGGTCCTGTGTGATAAGTACATGGGTCTCTGCGTGATGAGTCTATGGTTTTCTGTGTAGTGAGTCTATCTCTGCGTGGTTAGTCTATGGGTCTCTGTGTAGTGAGTCTATCTCTGCGCGGTGAGTCTGTGGGTCTCTGCGTGGTGAGTCTATGGGTCTCTGCGTGGTGAGTCTATGGGTCTCTGTGTGATGAGTCGTGGGTGGGGGGGGTGCGGCTGTGACGTCACGACCTACACCAGAGCCCTGCTGACCACGACGCTGGAGGCCACGCCCAGCAGGGCCAGGGTCACGTGAGCTGCGCCCAGAGGTCGAGGGGCGGCGTTGACGTTGCAACCGTCACTCTGGCAGCACGTGGTGGTCAGCGTGACTCCGCTGTAGGTGCCGTCGAAAACTTTGACGGTGTCGCAAAAGGTCTTGGGGAGGCATTGCTTGAGGAGGACGTAGGCTGGGCGGAAGAGAAGGCACGCGGGTCTCATTGTAAGTAAAGCATTTTTCATTAAAAACACTTACAAATATATTTGTAATTGTTATTTTACCAGGTGTAAGCCCCGCTGAGCTGTCATGCAGTGACCTGTACGTGTATGTTGAACTTCTTTTGTGCTGTACGTGGCCATCCGTGGCAATCTGTGGGTCTCTGTAGGTCTTTATCTTTGTGTGTAGGTGTCTGTATATGTTTGTGTGTGTTTGTTGAACTTCTTTCGCACCATACGTAGCCCACCGCGCTAATTGCAGGTGCGCGGGGAAGGGAAACAAACTAAAACACAAAAAGCAGTTTTAAGAAATGAGGATGTCAATTGAGATGATGTTTTAAAAGTGTAAATCTCTCGCAGCGCATCCGAAAGCTCCGTGCGATGATGCAGTGGCCACCTTTGTTCGACAGCCAGTCAAAAAGCCGCTACCACAAACGGTGGCTGATATCGTCACCATTATACTGGTAGGAACGAAGTGGACCAGACCACCAATAGATTAATGTGTCCGTCCGACTGTCCGTCTGTCCGACAAGATGGCCGCCCGCTCCCCCTGCGATCGGTGAACTAAATGAACTAAACAAGATGGCAGTCGCATTCGGCGCAGCCAATGACATCGCCTGTTGCAATCCTTGCTCTGTGGGCGCGCGAGTCAGTGGGGAGGGGGGTGTGGACGTCATCGCTCACCCCCCATGCACAAATCATTTTCTTTTTAACTCCTCTATACCCGGTCGATATCCCTGTACCGGTATTAGTATTATTCCTACCAGCCCACCCCGCAGGGTCTTGTTCATCGCGTGAAAATGTAAAGCGGCTGCAGAATACTCCGAACGTGTGGAGGGGGGAACATCGGAGGACCCCAAAGAAATATCAACACATTGGGGAAGAGTCACCAATTGGGATGCAGAAACCCATGAACTCATCACGTAAATAAACCCATAGACTCATCAGACACAGAGACCCCATAGACTCATCACATACAGAGACCTATAGACTCACACACAGAGAACCCACAGACTCACCACACAGAAACCCCATAGATTCATCACCGCATAAAGACCCATAGACTCTGCACACAGCAACCCCATAGACTGTTTACAAACAGAGACCCAAAGTCTCAACACACACATAGTCCCATAGACTCATCTCACACAGAGACCCTTAGACTCACCACACAGAGATCCATAGACTCCCCACACAGAGATCCATAGACTCCCCACACAGAAATCCCATAGACTCATCACACACAGAGATCCCATAGACTCATCACCACACAGAGACCCATAGACCCCCCACACATATACCCCATAGACTCATCACTCACAGAGACTCATAGACTCGCCACACAGAGATCCAGAGACTCACCACACAGAGACCCCATAGACTCATCACTCACAGAGACCCCATAGACTCACCACACAGAGACCCCATAGACTCATCACCACACTAGGACCTCATAGACTCATCACACACAGAGACCACATAGACTCACCACACAGAGACCCCATAAACTCATCACCACACTGAGACCCCATAGACTCACCACACAGAGACCCCATAGACTCATTACACAGAGACCCATAGACTCATCACACACAGAGACCCCATAGACTCATCACACAGAGACCCATAGACTCATCACACAGAGACCCATAGACTCATCACACAGAGACCCCATAGACTCATCACACAGAGACCCATAGACTCATCACACACAGAGACCCCATAGACTCATCACACAGAGACCCATAGACTCATCACACACAGAGACCCCATAGACTCATCACACATATACCCCATAGACTCATCACTCACAGAGACTCATAGACTCGCCACACAGAGATCCAGAGACTCATCACACACAGAGACCCCATAGACTCATCACACACAGAGACCCCATAGACTCATCACACACAGAGACCCCATAGACTCATCACACAGAGACCCATAGACTCACCACACAGAGACCCCATAGACTCATCACTCACAGAGACCCCATAGACTCACCACACAGAGAC
The DNA here is from genome assembly GCF_015708825.2 of Lethenteron reissneri. Taxonomy (NCBI): domain Eukaryota; kingdom Metazoa; phylum Chordata; class Hyperoartia; order Petromyzontiformes; family Petromyzontidae; genus Lethenteron; species Lethenteron reissneri. The sequence continues at coordinate 1,384,089 of NW_026891378.1, forward strand.
CCCATAGACTCATCACACACAGAGACCCCATAGACTCATCACACAGAGACCCATAGACTCATCACACACAGAGACCCCATAGACTCATCACACATATACCCCATAGACTCATCACTCACAGAGACTCATAGACTCGCCACACAGAGATCCAGAGACTCATCACACACAGAGACCCCATAGACTCATCACACACAGAGACCCCATAGACTCATCACACACAGAGACCCCATAGACTCATCACACAGAGACCCATAGACTCACCACACAGAGACCCCATAGACTCATCACTCACAGAGACCCCATAGACTCACCACACAGAGACCCCATAGACTCATCACCACACTAGGACCTCATAGACTCATCACACACAGAGACCACATAGACTCACCACACAGAGACCCCATAAACTCATCACCACACTGAGACCCCATAGACTCACCACACAGAAACCCCATAGACTCATCACACAGAGACCCATAGACTCATCACACACAGAGACCTCATAGACTCATCACACACATAGACCCATAGACTCATCACAAAGTGAGGACAGATGCGTGTCTTGCGAGTGCATCATGAGCCTGGGAGTCACTGCTGAACGCAAGGGGCCCACCACCATCCCCATCTTTGCGAGAACAAGCGACGCACTTACAGGAGCCCTTGTAGAGGAGAATTGTCCCGCAGGTGTCGAGCGAGGCGTCGAAACACGTGATGGGGCCGCGCTCGTTGCACGCCGTTTTGTTGATGGTCGGGCTGCACTCGAAGCATTTGAGGCTTTGCCCTGTATATCCGCAAAATCAAGACAAAAGAACAACACCGATCATCATCATCATCACGGCAGACGATCATTATCATCATCACGGCAAACAGGTCTGTCAGACGCTGTCTTCTCGACAGACCTGTTCTTCACCTGAGGACGGCTGCTTGCGTTGTGGCCGAAACGTCGTGAGAATTATTTTATTATGTTTTATTTTTATTATTTTATTATTTCCATTCTACGTGATGACTTTACCGAAAGAACCAAGAAGATGAATCCCTGCTGCAGTCACGAAAGCAGCTTTAAAGCGAAATCTCTATATACATCGCAGTATCGGCGTTGCTTTGGTGTTCTTGCAACAACAAACACTTCTTTAGCAGCGAAGTTGTCTCACCTCCGCTCACGAACATCATCGCCACGAGGAGCAGACCCAGCAGGTAGCAAGTCATGGTTCGAGTCGTGGAGCCTGGCGTTGATATCGCGCTTTGGGATGGGAAGTCGGCGAGTTGAGACAGACAGAGTTACAGAGTCAGAGAGAGACAGAGAGATATCCCTGGAGCGGTGACTGAGTCTGCGTGGTGAACTGGGAGACTTTATAAGCCCCAGAGACTATTGGGATCGGGGTAGACACTCCTACAAACATATTTGCGTATAAGCAGTTGGGGGTGGTTTGTAAATATATATTTATCCTAGCTCGTTGTTCAATGTAAGCAAATGTGGCTGGCACACGAATTGGGGTGTGATGGGTAGGGTAGGTGGGGTGGGTGGGTAGGGTGGGTGTTGTGGGTGCTGTGGGTGCGGTGGGTGGCCAGCACCACGCGCTCACGGCCGCCTTTGTCTCTCCCCACTGCAATCATATAAAATATGAAGATAAAGATCCCCCGTGTAGCCTTAACAGACTGTAAGGGCAAGTGCTGTTAGCGAGCACCTATGAAGGCCGGCACGGCACACGAGGGGGTGGGTGGCCAACACCACACCCGACCGCCTTTGTCTCCCCAGTGGCGATCTTTACACATCGCTACTCGTCCTCATTTGAGGCTGAGTCGACCTAAGGGAGGCCCAGTACCGGTTTAGATAATTGTCGCGTGTGTTGGCCGTGAGCGGGAATCCAATTCGGGACCCCATGGTTCGTAGCGCAGCGTAGCGCTAACTATTGCTCAACCGCTACACACACACAGACCCATAGACTCACCACTCAGAGACTCACCACACAGAGACCCATAGACTCACCACACACAGACCCATAGACTCACCACACAGAGGCCCATAGACTCACCACACAGAGACCCATAGACTCACCACACAGAGACCCATAGACTCACCACACAGAGGCCCATAGACTCACCACACAGAGGCCCATAGACTCACCACACAGAGACCCATAGACTCACCACACAGAGGCCCATAGACTCACCACACAGAGACCCATAGACTCACCACACAGACACCCATAGACTCACCACACAGACACCCATAGACTCACCACACAGACACCCATAGACTCACCACACAGACACCCATAGACTCACCACACAGACACCCATAGACTCACCACACAGACACCCATAACATCTCCATGGAGAGAGAAACACGGACTACAAATATACAGCAGGAATCGTCAGGGTGCTGGATCAAATCCACGACCTCCTGCATACCATTTATTGTGAAAATTCCGTCACAGTTCCTATGATCACTGTTTCATTGCTTTCATGGCTTTATTTTGGTGATTTTGAAAAGTGTATTGGTTTAGCCATGTTTGTTTGTTGTAGTACAGAGTTAGACTGATGGCCTTAATCTAAGTTGTCTTGTGGTTGTTGTTGGTTGTTTGACTTGCATCCCACTGGGATATTTGCACACAACGTTGGTGTACGGTGATTTTTTCTGCAATAATTTGCTGTCTTTTCTTGGATTTTCTGTTTGCACTTAGTCACATATTCACTTTAAGATGTTTTCTTGTTCATGTTTTTGTTCTTTGTTTGTTGCCGTTGCACCCGATTCAAGAGCCGAGTGGCTCACAGGGCTCTATACCTAATACCTGAACTTGAACTTGAACCAGGTTATTCGCCATGTGTACACAAATTGGCATGGCAATGGTTTGGTAAACAATGCAGAAAAACAATCGCCTTGCCATTCACAGCGCCTCAATAACGTCCACTCTATGGGAACCTTATTTGCCAGTAAAAATATGATAATTGGTTTTTTACCCTTCTATCTGGCAACAAAACTGACACCTTTTTGCAAGGAGTTGTGTTTGCATAGACCGTGCGCCTTTTGGCGTCATCTGGTCCAACACGATGTGAGACTAGGCTCTAAGGAAAGCTGTCTCGGGTGTGCACCAATCAACTTCAAGGACAGTGCATACATTATCAGAGTTATGTTTTTTGTTTGTATTATGAATGCAGGTATTGCGGTCTATGCAAACATGACTCCTTGTAAAAAGGTGTCAGTTTTGTTGCCAGATAGAAGGGTAAAAAAACATTTAGCTACTACATAGGTCAGTGGGGCCTTAACACCTGGTAAAATAAATAAATAAATATCTACATTAATAGATACATTTTTAGAGTTTGTAAAGTCTTGGTTGAGAGTGGATTCATTGTCGTTGAAAGTGGCTGCTCGCGTTGCCATGGCAAGGTCATCCGCCACGTGTACACAAGCAAATTTGCGTGCCTCTGGTTTGGTAAACAATGCAGGGAAACAATCGCCTAGTCATTTGCCAGCGCCTCAGTAGCGTCCCCTCCTTCGCCGTGACTTGAAGTCACACGCAAGGTCCCCTTTTGGACCCAGGCACTTAAAGGGGTTGTGTGGCCAGCACCACGCCAGCACGGCCGCCTTTGTCTCTCTCACCGCCAGTGGCGATCGTTGCTACTGCACACCACCACCAATCCAACACGTTACTCATTTGAGGCCTGAATCGGCCTCGTTGGAGAAGGCCCTGGGGACCTACCGGTTCAGATATTCGTCACCGGTGTAGCTGGTCCCCCCCCTCCACCCTGAACCATCACCTTGACTCGTTGGAGGGACTTTGTTTACTCTGCGACCCAAATAAACACACAAAGATCCTTAGGAACCCGCAGAGACCCACAGAAACCCACAGAGACCTACAGAACCTCGCAGAGACCCACGGAAACCCACAGAGACCCACAGATACCCAAAAAACTCACATAGACCACAGCAACCCACAAAGACCCACGGAAACCCATGGAGACCTACAGAGACCCACATTGACCCACAGAATCACACAGAAACCCACAGAAACCCACATAACGCCACATAAACACATCGAGACCCACAGAAACCCACAGAGACCCACAGAGACCATGCGGATCAAGACCCATATTGAAACTGAACAATATATTTTGTATTTTACCAGGTGTTAGACCCCACTGAGCTACTTAGCTTTTCTTCAGAAGCGACCCTGGCAATGACAAATCACAGCAACTCAAAGAAGTAGCCGATGTCATCGTCGTCATCGCGTGGAAATATATGACGGCAGCAAAACACTCCATAAATGCGTGACGTTGATTCCAAAGGTGCAATTTGTTGTCCTTCCACCGCACCTCCAATTAGTACGGTGCAAAAGAAGTTCAACATACACATACACACATACACAGAGACTCACAGACACCCATAGACACCTGCAGAAACCCAAAGATTGGCGCGGTTGGCTACGTACGGTGAAAAAGATATTCAACATACACACACACAGACATACACAGAGACCCACTGACACCCATAGAGCCATACATAGACCCACAGATTATCACGGTTGGCTACAAACGGTGCAAAATAAGTTAGCATACACATATATACATACACAGAGATTCATAGAGACACAGAGAGACCCACAGATGAGCGCGGTTGGCTACGTACGGTGCAACAGAAGTTTAACGCACACACACATACACACACAGAGACCCACAGACACCCATAAAGACCTAAAGGGACCCACATATTAGCACGGTTGACTATGTATGGTGCGAAAGAAGTCCAACGTTCACACATACGTCCGGTTTGCTCTGGATGACCACAGTCACGCTGAACTAACCAGTGTTTAATTCTTTTATTTTACATTTGTGCATAATCAGGTATCGGCATCTTCTGCCGATGCTTCCCCTGCTGCATTCCTGGTTTGTGCACTCGATTTGGTTTAAGGGTTGGACCATGAGGAGTTTCGTGATAAGTCAAACCCCAGTGACTTTTTGGGTTTGGGACTTTCCCAACATGGAGACGGCGTTTGTTTGTGAGTTCCCTTTTCAAACTCCGTTCAAGATCCTAGATTTGAAGCTTTCGTGACTGCAAGGATTCATACTCTTAGGTTTTTTTTCGTGACTTTACCGAAAAAACTAAGAGTATCCGTCTTAACTTTGGAGCTTTCGTGACTGCAGTAATTATTCTTTCGTTCGTTCGGTAAAGTCACGTGTATAAAGAAAAAATAATAAATTAAATAATAGCATACTACGACGTTTCGATTGCAACACAAGCAATCATCATCGGGTATAATGAAATAGCGACATAAAATCTAACCAGAAAAAATATATAGACACACATATAAGCAGACAGATATCACCAAGATACACAGAGCGGGCAACACAGGCACAGGGAGGGGTGATCGTCTCTGAGGGGTGGTCGAAAAGGAGGCATTGCGTGTGACTTCACGCCTTGACGAGGAAGTGGACGCTATTGAAGTGCTGGTGAAAGGCAATGCGTTTGTTTCCCTGTATTCTTCACCAAACCAGGACCTCGAAAATGTGTTTGTGTACATGGCGGATGACCTTTCCATGGCAACGCAAGCAGCCACTTTCAACGACAAGCAATCCACTCTGAACCAAGACTTTACAAACTATAAACATTTGTTTTATTTATTTTACCAGGTGTTAAGGCCCCACTGAGCTATGTCGTAGCTCTTTATCAGAAGTGTTCTGACTTTCACAAATGATAATAGATCAACGATGTGGATGATATCATCATCATCATGTGGAAATTTATAGCAGCCAAATACTCGAAAGGCGTGGTCATGTTGATTCTAAATGTGGAGGGGAAAAATCCAAATACTTTCAAACGCAAATTTTTTCAGACTCAGAGAGATCTACAGAGACCCATAGATACCCATATACTCATAGAGATCGATAGAAATCCACAGAGATTCAGAGACTCATGTAGAACCATAGAGCCCACATAGCCCCATAGAAACCCACATAGACCCACAGAAACCCACATAGACCCACAGATACGTACAGAGACCCATAGATACGTACAGAGACCCATACTGATCGAGACCCATAACAAAACTGAACTTGATAATTGGTTTTTTACCCTTTTATCTGGCAACAAAACTGACACCTTTTTTTACAAGGAGTCATGTTTGCATTGACCACAATAGCTGCAGTCATAATGCAAACAACAATAGTCTCACCAAGTGAGACTAGGCTCTAAGGAAAGCTGTCTCGGGTGTGGACCAATCAACTTCAAGGACAGTGCATACATTATCAGAGTTATGTACTATGTACTACACACACCACACACAGACAAAGCTCCCCCAGGTAGCCTCTAGCAGGGCTGTAGGGGCAAGTGCTGTTAGCTAGCACACACACCACACACAGACAAAGCTCCCCCAGGTAGCCTCTAGCAGGGCTGTAGGGGCAAGTGCTGTTAGCTAGCGAGTAGCAGCAGCAGTGTCTATGTACTACACACACCACACGCAGACAAAGCTCCCCCAGGTAGCCTCTAGCAGGGCTGTAGGGGCAAGTGCTGTTAGCTAGCGAGTAGCAGCAGCAGTGTCTATGTACTACAAACACCACACACAGACAAAGCTCCCCCAGGTAGCCTCTAGCAGGGCTAGAGGGGCAAGTGCTGTTAGCTAGCGAGTAGCAGCAGCAGTGTCTATGTACTACACACACCACACACAGACAAAGCTCCCCCAGGTAGCCTCTAGCAGGGCTGTAGGGGCAAGTGCTGTTAGCTAGCGAGTAGCAGCAGCAGTGTCTATGTACTACAAACACCACACACAGACAAAGCTCCCCCAGGTAGCCTCTAGCAGGGCTGTAGGGGCAATTGCTGTTAGCTAGCGAGTAGCAGCAGCAGTGTCTATGTACTACACACACCACACACAGACAAAGCTCCCCCAGGTAGCCTCTAGCAGGGCTGTAGGGGCAATTGCTGTTAGCTAGCGAGTAGCAGCAGCAGTGTCTATGTACTACACACACCACACACAGACAAAGCTCCCCCAGGTAGCCTCTAGCAGGGCTGTAGGGGCAAGTGCTGTTAGCAGCAGCAGTGTCTATGTACTACACACACCACACACAGACAAAGCTCCCCCAGGTAGCCTCTAGCAGGGCTGTAGGGGCAAGTGCTGTTAGCTAGCGAGTAGCAGCAGCAGTGTCTATGTACTACACACACCACACACAGACAAAGCTCCCCCAGGTAGCCTCTAGCAGGGCTGTAGGGGCAAGTGCTGTTAGCTAGCGAGTAGCAGCAGCAGTGTCTATGTACTACACACACCACACACAGACAAAGCTCCCCCAGGTAGCCTCTAGCAGGGCTGTAGGGGCAAGTGCTGTTAGCTAGCGAGTTGCAGCAGTCTATGTACTACACATAAATAAGATACATTACAATTCCTTATAAGGGAAACAACCACTAACTGATTACTAATGTAGCATAATCACAATAAAACACATTCCAAATGATTACTAATCTACAACTCGCATCGTAACAATAGCCTGATTACTAATCTAGTATATAATTACAATCACTCCCCCCTCAAATCTTTGCACCTGATGAGTTAATGAGTCAATGATGATGTCACCCTGCTGCTGCTGCTGCTCTATATAAGAACGGGAGACAGCAGAGCCTCACCATTCTGACGAATTGCCCGATGATGCTGGATGCAATTACCAGCGAAACGTCGTACAACTCAAATTGTAAATGTTGTGGCTTCAACACACCGGTATGGGGCTAAAGCAGTGAACTATTTGTCTTTTGTCAACGTGACACTTTTTTGCTGATTGGCCGTGTCGGGTGGTGGAGGATTGCGACACATTTATAAATAACGCGATCTAAACCCAAAAACTTTATTATGAATAATATTGGTCGCGAAAGCCTGCTACGTGTTAAACTGGATATGTACTACACACACCACACACAGACAAAGCTATCCCAGGTAGCCTCTAGCAGGGCTGTAGGGGCAAGTGCTGTTAGCTAGCGTGTAGCAGCAGCAGCAGTGTCTATGTACTACACACACCACTCACAAAGCTCCCCCAGGTAGCCTCTAGCAGGGCTGTAGGGGCAAGTGCTGTTAGCTAGCAAGTAGCAGCAGCAGTGTCTATGTACTACATACACCACACACACACAGATAAAGCTCCCCCAGGTAGCCTCCAGCAGGGCTGTAGGGGCAAGTACTGTTAGCGAGTAGCAGCAGCAGTGTCTATGTACTACACACACCACTCACAAAGCTCCCCAAGGTAGCCTCTAGCAGGGCTGTAGGGGCAAGTGCTGTTAGCTGAACGAGATGAGTGTGCCAGCTCCTCATGAATATGCATGAGATGGGCGTGGCGTGTATGAATTTTTACTGGTAGGAACGAAGTGGACCAGCCTACAATAGATTATATCGTCCGTCCGTCCGTCTGTCCATCCGTCTATGTAGCAGCATCGCCCTCTACTGCAAACACTTGGCATGACCCTACAAAAACCTTTTAGACTCAGTGACGCTTTCCTGGCTAAACAAGTGTAACATTCCCTTATAATTCCCTGAGATAGCTTTTAATTAAAACTTTGAAATTAAAATTTAACTCACAGCGGCCTAAAGCCTACAGCTAGGCCTAAAGCCTAGAACTAGGCCTCAAACTCTCCCTTCGTATCGTACCCCCGCGTGTGTGAAAGGGAGTTAATGTTTAACAATGTTACATTCCCTCATGTTTTTAAATAGAAACATTTACATTTAAAGCTTTAACATTAATATTTAAAACATTTAAATTAACAATTAACTCACGGCGGCCTAAAGCCTACAGCTAGGCCTAAAGCCTAGACCTAGGCCTCAAAGTCTCCCTTCGTATAGTTCCCCCGCGTGTGTGAAAGGGAATTAATGTTTAACAATGTTACATTCCCTGATGTTTTTAAATAGAAACATTTACATGTAAAGCTTTTACATTAAAAACAACTCCCTACCCCCCCCCCCCCTCGTCGGCGGGTCTCCAGCCTAGAGCCAGGCCTGGGAATCTCTCCCCCGCTCGGGGTCTATTGGGCGGGGCTACGGCGGTAAGGGGCGGGGACACCGAGATGGGGCGGGGCCACAGGCCATCCACTTATTGGCAGCCATTTTTAAATCCTTTATATTAAGTTCGCTTGCTTGCTTGCGTGCTTGCTTGCGACCGTGCAAATCTTTCGCTCGTTTTTTAGCCCACTTCCCGTGATCCAATCGAGCTGACATTTTGCACACAGACTCGTTGTGAGACAATTAATGTTCGTGAAAATTTTTTTCCAAAATTTTACACTGTTTAGGAAAAAAAACATTTAATATTTAATTTAAAATACCAATGTGATAAAAATGAAACTCTTACTCAAGAAAAACAGAAATGAATAATAAAATAAAACCGATGCCACGCATATAAAGGATTTATAGTGAAAAACTTTGTTTTTACGGGTTAATTTTTTTAAATCCTTTATATTAAGTTCGCGTGCTTGCTTACGACCGTGCAAACCTTTCGGTCGTTTTTTAACCCACTTCCCGTGATCCAATCGAGCTGACATTTTGCACACAGACTCGTTGTGCGTGACAATTAATGTTCGTGAAAAAAATATTCCCAAAATTTTACACTTTTAGGGAAAACAAATTAAATATTTAATTACCAATTGCTTAATACTGGCAGACAAATCATCTGACCCATAGGTGGCAGCCATCTCAAGCCAGAGGACGAGAGGACTCTAGCCACCACGCATATAAAGGATTTAGAGTGAAAAACTTTGTTTTTACGGGTTATACTTATTTGCCATTTCATTTTATTATAGCCATTCAATTGTTCGTTCCTACCAGCCCATCCCACAGGGTCCTGTTTAATGAGGTTCACAGACAGAGGAGGCAGGGTCGGTCAGAGCAACTTTATTCACTTGGGAGAGAGGGCGGTGAACACAGCATACGCCGGGAGCATGGAACACTGTCAGTGAGTGTATGTGTGAGTGAGAGTGTGTGTGTGAGTGTGTGTGAGTGAGAGTGTGCGTGTGAGTGTGTGTGAGTGTGTGTGAGTGTGTGTGAGTGTGTGTGAATGTGTGTGAGTGTGTGTGAGTGTGTGTGAGTGTGTGTGAGTGTGTGTGAGTGTGTGTGAGTGTGTGTGAGTGTGTGTGAGTGTGTGTCAGTGAGTGTGTGTGTGAGTGAGTGAGTGTGTGAGTGTGTGTGTGAGTGTGTGTATGTCAGTCAGTGTGTGTGTCAGTGAGTGTGTGTGTGTGTGTCAGTGTGAGCGAGTGTCAGTGTGTGTGTGGTGGGTGCTAGTAGTACTAGTGATGGGTGGTAGTGGGTGGTAGAGTAGTGGGTGGTAGGTAGTAGTGGGTGGTAGAGTAGTGGGTGGTAGGTAGTAGTGGTCTTGACTATTCGTAGACCCAGTCGTGAGCGCAGCTCTTCCAGGAGGTGACCTCTTCAGCCGTGAACCACAGAGCTATCTCCTTCTCCGCATTCTCCACAGAGTCGCTGCCGTGAATGATGTTGCTGTGGTGGTGGGGGGGAGAGTGGGGGGGGAGAGTGGGGGGGGGAGAGTGGTGGGGGGGAGAGGTGATGAATCTCGCTAACACAAAATGATCTTGACTTTCAGTCGTCAACGGAAGATCTATTTTTTTAATCTAACGCCCGTGCCAAGTCTTATCAGCCGGTCAGTCGTCGCTAGGCAATCCTATTGCTATAGGCTGCAACAACAACAACAACCGCCATTCGCCACCAAGTGGCGGTGACGTCACCACGACGCTTGTGCCAGGCCATGTGCACCACGTGAAGTGTCGAACGCCCGCTGGCAGGAGGTCACGGGGCAGACCCAGCAGGTGCCACGGGTCGACTGACCGAGATGACCGAGATGACTGGCTGATGCATCACCTGTGCCCCCTACTGTGCTTTAGCCACCCGGCGCTCCGCTCGTTGTTGTGAGCGTCGCTCCTCCGCCCTCCGTTGTTGTTGGAGGGCGACTGCCTCCAACTGCCCAGTAGCGTCCTTCACGAGCCTCCTCCACAGAGGCCGATCTTGACACCGCTGGTACCAGTCATCGGCAAGTCCACTCAGCTCCACGTCCTCCTGTACCACATCACTCCATCTCTTCTCTAGCCCGTGCCGCGCCCGTTTAGCTCCCTCGATCCGGCCGAACAAAAGCTGTTTAGGCATGCGGTGGCTGGGCATGCGGGCTACATGACCCAGCCAACGCAGCCTTGCCTGCCGGAGGAGCTCACCGATGGGACTTTGCCCAAATCTTTCAAGGATTTGTGAGCTCCTCACACAATCCAGCCTGGTTAAACCCAGGATGGGTCGTAGGCAGGCCAGCCTAAATGTTTCCAACCGGCGAAGATGTTCCATTAGGGGAGTCCACGTTTCGCAAGCGTAGAGAAGGGAGGGAATGACCGTGGCCGAAAAGACCCGAAGCTTTGTGCGGAGCGACAGACCAGGTAGCTTCCACACAGTATTACGCAACCGATGAAAAGATATTGCCGCTCGACTGATTCGGAGTGAGACCTCTGCTGTTAAACCGGAGCCAGTCATGAGCACACTGCCCAGGTATGAGAAACTCTCCACAACTGCCCCATCACTGATTGGGAGTTGTGGGGGTGGAGTGTCCGATGGTACAAAATACCCAGGCACCGCCACACTCCCACGCCCCCTTCATTCTTTTGTTCAGAGGAAGAGCCACTCCCTGTTGTTTGGCAGTCTCCTGCCCCGAGTAGAGGACTGTCCACCCCTCATGGTGACAGGAGCCAGAGCCGGTCCACCGGACCTCCTGAATGCCACAGAAATCCAGGCGGTACCGGTCCAGCTCCCGACAGAGGAGTGGCAGCCTCTCCTCCGCAGTGAGCCTTCGAAACATTCCACGTGGCCACACGTAGTGGCTTTTCGTTGTTTCTTGAAGAGCCCCGAGGGTGAAGACTCAATCTCCTGGCTCCGCCAAATGGGGTTTGGCCAGGAGACGTCATAGAAGCCTGTCCCCCGGGGCCTCCGGCACAAGCATGCTAATTAAATTTTTCGGTCGTAGTTTAGTGGTAATTAATTGAAGGTGGAGGGGTTACCAGCCCCTCGCACCCGTCCAGAGCTCCCTTTTGGCCGCTGTGGTGGTCACAGACGCCATGAGGGGAAAGGCCAATCGGAATTGGCCCTCCCCACCACAGCAATGTCCACGACAGCGTTGCTTTACCACTAACACAGACACTCGCAAATCATTCCCACCTCGCCCGTGTCTCCCCCTGCCCGTGTCTCCCCCTGCCCGTGTCTCCCCCTGCCCGTGTCTCCCCCTGCCCGTGTCTCCCCCTGCCCGTGTCTCCCCCTGCCCGTGTCTCCCCTGCCCGTGTCTCCCCCTGCCCGTGTCTCCCCCTGCCCGTGTCTCCCCCTGCCCGTGTCTCCCCCTGCCCGTGTCTCCCCCTGCCCGTGTCTCCCCCTGCCCGTGTCTCCCCCTGCCCGTGTCTCCCCCTGCCCGTGTCTCCCCCTGCCCGTGTCTCCCCCTGCCCGTGTCTCCCCCTGCCCGTGTCTCCCCCTGCCCGTGTCTCCCCCTGCCCGTGTCTCCCTCCCTCCCCGTGTCTCCCTCCCTCCCCGTGTCTCCCTCCCTCCCCGTGTCTCCCTCCCTCCCCGTGTCTCCCCCTGCCCGTGTCTCCCCCTGCCCGTGTCTCCCCCTGCCCGTGTCTCCCCCTGCCCGTGTCTCCCCCTGCCCGTGTCTCCCCCTGCCCGTGTCTCTCCCTGCCCGTGTCTCCCCCATACCGTGTCTCCCTCCCCCTGTCTCCCTCCCCCCAGTGTCTCTCTCCCCGTCTCCCCCCCCCCTCCCCTGTCTCCCCCTCCCCGTGTCTCTCTCGCTCTCTCCCCGTGTGTCTCCCTCACCGTCCCACTTGCACAGCAAAGTCTCCCCGGATGGTGCCGGGGTTCGAGTCGTCCGGCTTCGTCTCACCCAGCATCTTCCGCGCCGTCTTCACCGCGTTGGCCCCCTGCCACACCTGGAGCGCACACAGACACAGGTAAAGCTCCCCCAGGTAGCCTCCGGCAGGGCTGTAGGGGCAAGTGCTGTGAGCTAGCGAGTAGCAGCAGCAGTGTCTATGTACTACACACACACCACACAGAGACAAAGCTACCCCAGGTAGCCTCTAGCATGGCTGTAGGGGCAAGTGCTGCAAGCTAGCGAGTAGCAGCAGCAGTGTCTATGTACTACACACACACCACACAGAGACAAAGCTACCCCAGGTAGCCTCTAGCAGGGCTGTAGGGGCAAGTGCCGTGAGCTAGCGAGTAGCAGCAGCAGTGTCTATGTACTACACACACACCACACAGACAAAGCTACCCCAGGTAGCCTCTAGCAGGGCTGTAGGGGCAAGTGCCGTGAGCTAGCGAGTAGCAGCAGCAGTGTCTATGTACTACACACACCACACAGACACAGGTAAAGCTCCCCCAGGTAGCCTCTAGCAGGGCTGTAGGGGCAAGTGCTGTTAGTAGTAGCAGCAGCAGTGTCTATGTACTACACACACACCACGCACAGACAAAGCTACCCCAGGTAGCCTCTAGCAGGGCTGTGGGGCAAGTGCTGTGAGCTAGCGAGTAGCAGCAGCAGTGTCTATGTACTACACACCACGCACACAGACAAAGCTACCCCAGGTAGCCTCTAGCAGGGCTGTAGGGGCAAGTGCTGTTAGTAGTAGCAGCAGCAGTGTCTATGTACTACACACACCACGCACACAGACAAAGCTACCCCAGGTAGCCTCTAGCAGGGCTGTAGGGGCAAGTGCTGTGAGCTAGCGAGCAGCAGCAGCAGTGTCTATGTACTACACACACCACACACACAGACAAAGCTACCCCAGGTAGCCTCTAGCAGGGCTGTAGGGGCAAGTGCTGCAAGCTAGCGAGTAGCAGCAGCAGTGTCTATGTACTACACACACACCACACAGAGACAAAGCTCCCCCAGGTAGCCTCTAGCAGGGCTGTAGGGGCAAGTGCCGTGAGCTAGCGAGTAGCAGCAGCAGTGTCTATGTACTACACACACCACGCACACAGACAAATCTCCCCCAGGTAGCCTCCGGCAGGGCTGGAGGGGCAAGTGCCGTTAGCTAGCGAGTAGCAGCAGCAGTGTCTATGTACTACACACACCACACACACAGACAAAGCTACCCCAGGTAGCCTCTAGCAGGGCTGTAGGGGCAAGTGCTGTTAGTAGTAGCAGCACCTATGAAGGCTACTGGCACACAGAGGGGGTGGGTGGCCAGCACCACGCCCGGCCGCCTTTGTCTCTCCCCCAGTGCTAGCGACGTTCACTACACCACCACATCACCACCACTGCACCAGCGAACTTATTTGAGGCCGAGTGGACCTAGGGGAGAGACCCCCTCACCTTGACGAAGGCACCGAGGGTGGAGCGACCCCTGCTGGGCATGGAGTGGCACTGCAGTGGGTGAGTTGGTAGGTGGGCGAGTGGGTGGGTGAGTGGGTGAGCGAGTGAGTGGATGGGTGAGTGAGTGGGTGAGTGGGCGAGTGAGTGAGTGGATGGGTGAGTGGGTGAGTGGGTGGGTGGGTGAGTGAGTGGATGGGTGAGTGAGTGGATGGGTGAGTGGGTAAGTGAGTGGATGGATGAGTGGTTGAGTAAGTGGATGGGTGAGTGAGTGGGTGAGTGGGACGAGAGGATGGACGAGTGGGTAAGCGGGTGAGCGAGTGAGCGAGCGGGCGAGCGAGCGGGCGGATGAATGAGTGGGTGAGCGAGTGAGTGAGCGGGTGAGCATGCGGGTGAGTGGGTGGGTGAATGGGCGGGTGGGTGAGCGTGTGGGCGAGTGGGCGAGCATGTGGGCGAGCGTGTGGGCGAGCATGCGGGCGACTCACCATGGCCACGACAGGCCCAGAGTGCATGTATTCCACCAGGCCCGGGTAGAAGGGCCGGTCCTTGAGGTCAATGTAGTGCTGCTGCAGCAGCTCACGTGACGCCTGTCAACAACAACAACAACCATCAACACCAACCGCCAACACCACCACCAACCGCCAACACCACCACCACCAACCGCCAACACCACCCGCCAACACCACCACCACCAACCGCCAACACCACCACCACCACCAACCGCCAACACCACCCGCCAACACCACCACCACCAACCGCCAACACCACCACCAACACCACCACCAACACCACCACCAACACCACCACCAACACCACCACCAACCGCCAACACCACCACCAACACCACCACCAACCGCCAACACCACCACCAACCGCCAACACCACCACCAACCGCCAACACCACCACCAACCGCCAACACCACCACCAACCGCCACCACCACCAACCGCCAACACCACCACCAACACCACCACCAACCGCCAACACCAACACCAACACCACCACCAACACCACCACCAACCGCCAACACCACCACCAACCGCCAACACCACCACCAACCGCCAACACCACCACCAACCGCCAACACCAGGGTTCGATCCCAGACCCTGACGATGCCTGCTGCTGCTGTATTTTTGGAGTCTGTGTGCGTCTCTCTCCCAGTGGATATGTTGACTACCTCGCCTGGTTTACAGGAGGTCGTGGGTTCAATCTCGGACCCTGTGAGATGTTGACCACCTCGCCTGGTCTACAGGAGGTCGTGGGTTCAATCTCGGACCCTGATGAGATGTTGACAACCTCGCCTGGTCTACAGGAGGTCGTGGGTTCAATCTCGGACCCTGATGAGATGTTGACTACCTCGCCTGGTCTACAGGAGGTCGTGGGTTCAATATCGGACCCTGATGAGATGTTGACTACCTCGTCTGGTCTACAGGAGGTCGTGGGTTCAATCTCGGAGCCTGATGAAATGTTGACTACCTTGCCTGGTCTACAGGAGGTCGTGGGTTCAATCTCGGACCCTGGTGAGATGTTGACTACCTCGCCTGGCCTACAGGAGGTCGTGGGTTCAATCTCGGACCCTGTGAGATGTTGACCACCTCGCCTGGTCTACAGGAGGTCGTGGGTTCAATCTCGGAGCCTGATGAGATGTTGACTACCTCGCCTGGTCTACAGGAGGTCGTGGGTTCAATCTCGGACCCTGTGAGATGTTGACTACCTCGCCTGGCCTACAGGAGGTCGTGGGTTCAATCTCGGACCCTGTGAGATGTTGACTACCTCGCCTGGTCTACAGGAGGTCGTGGGTTCGATCTCGGACCCTGATGAAAAATGATAGAGTTGTTAGTGAGTAAGGAGTTTCGATTTAAAGCTTTCGTGACTGCAGGGATTCATCTGCTTGGTTCTTTCGGTAAAGTCATCATGCAGAAGGGAAGTAATAAAATAATAAAAATAAAACATAATAAAATAATTCTCACGACGTTTCGGCCACAACGCAAGCAGCCGTCCTCAGGTGAAGAACAGGGCTGTCGGGGAGACAGCGTCTGAATGAAACACCACCAGACTCACTCAGACTCAGTCACTCAGTCACCCAGTCACTCAGTCACCCAGTCACTCAGTCACCCAGTCACTCAGTCACCCAGTCACTCAGTCACCCAGTCACTCAGTCACCCAGTCACTCAGTCACCCAGTCACTCAGTCACCCAGTCACTCAGTCACCCAGTCACTCAGTCACCCAGTCACTCAGTCACCCAGTCACTCAGTCACCCAGTCACTCAGTCACCCAGTCACTCAGTCACCCAGTCACTCAGTCACCCAGTCACTCAGTCACCCAGTCACTCAGTCACCCAGTCACTCAGTCACCCAGTCACTCAGTCACCCAGTCACTCAACTCAGTCACCAGTCACTCAGTCACCCAGTCACCCAGTCACCCAGTCACCCAGTCACCCAGTCACTCAGTCACCCAGTCACCCAGTCACCCAGTCACTCAGTCACCCAGTCACTCAGTCACCCAGTCACTCAGTCACCCAGTCACTCAGTCACCCAGTCACTCAGTCACCCAGTCACTCAGTCACCCAGTCACTCAGTCACCCAGTCACTCAGTCACCCAGTCACTCAGTCACCCAGTCACTCAGTCACCCAGTCACTCAGTCACCCAGTCACTCAGTCACCCAGTCACTCAGTCACCCAGTCACTCAGTCACTCAGTCACCCAGTCACCCAGTCAGTCACCCAGTCAGTCACCCAGTCACTCACCCAGTCACTCACCCAGTCACTCACCCAGTCACTCACCCAGTCACTCACCCAGTCACTCACCCAGTCACTCACTCAGTCACTCACCCACTCAGTCACTCACCCACTCAGTCACTCACCCACTCAGTCACTCACCCACTCAGTCACTCACTCACTCAGTCACTCACTCACTCACCCACTCAGTCACTCACTCACTCAGTCACTCACTCAGTCAGTCACTCACTCAGTCAGTCACTCACTCAGTCAGTCACTCACTCAGTCAGTCACTCACTCAGTCAGTCACTCACTCAGTCAGTCACTCACTCAGTCAGTCACTCACTCAGTCAGTCACTCACTCAGTCAGTCACTCACTCACTCACTCATTCAGACGCTGTCTCCCCGACAGACCTGTTCTTCACCCGAGGACGGCTGCTTGCGTTGTGGCCGAAACGTCGTGAGAATTATTTTATTGCGTTTCATTTTTATTATTTTAATATTTCCCTTCTACGTGATGACTTTACCGAAAGAACCAAGATGATGGTAAGGAGTTGTTAGTGGGTAAGAAGTTGTTGGCAAGGACTTGTTAGTAAGTAAAAAGTTGTTAGCTAGTAAGGCGTTGTCGGCCAGTAATGTTACAGCTTGCACCCGAGGATGGGCCAAAAGGCTAATTGAAGGTCAGTTAAATACAGCGCTACAGTGACATTAAGCGAGATGTTTCAGGACCTAGTTTGTAGCGAGCATCACTGCCATTAAGACAGCGCTACAGTCTAATAATTCACTCAAGCGTTTGATGACATTTTTTTCGTGCAAGATGACACAGGATACAATTGTACTCTGCCCAGTTTTTTCGTAAATATCACAGCTTTAGTCCTAGGACGGGCAAAAGGCTTGTTACTAATACACCCCAATGATCCAATCGAAATTAGGGATTTCGATCGGATCATTGGGGGGGGAGGGGGCACGTGCCACCCCACCCCCCCCCCCACTGGTTCCGCCAGTGTGTGTGTCTCTCTCTTTCAGTGGTGAGATGTTGACTACCTCGCCTGGTCTACAGGAGGTCTTCGTGGGTTCGATCCCGTGACACTGACGATACCTGCTGCTGTATATGTGGTGGAGTGTGTGTCTCTCTCTTTCAGTGGTGAGATGTTGACTACCTCGCCTGGTCTACAGGAGGTCTTCGTGGGTTCGATCCCGTGACATTGACGATACCTGCTGCTGTATATGTGGTGGAGTGTGTGTCTCTCTCTTTCAGTGGTGAGATGTTGACTACCTCGCCTGGTCTACAGGAGGTCTCGTGGGTTCGATCCCGTGACACTGACGATACCCGCTGCTGTATATGTGGTGGAGTGTGTGTCTCTCTCTTTCAGTGGTGAGATGTTGACTACCTCGCCTGGTCTACAGGAGGTCTCGTGGGTTCGATCCCGTGACACTGACGATACCCGCTGCTGTATATGTGGTGGAGTGTGTGTCTCTCTCTTTCAGTGGTGAGATGTTGACTACCTCGCCTGGTCTACAGGAGGTCTCGTGGGTTCGATCCCGTGACACTGACGATACCCGCTGCTGTATATGTGGTGGAGTGTGTGTCTCTCTCTTTCAGTGGTGAGATGTTGACTACCTCGCCTGGTCTACAGGAGGTCTCGTGGGTTCGATCCCGTGACACTGACGATACCCGCTGCTGTATATGTGGTGGAGTGTGTGTCTCTCTCTTTCAGTGGTGAGATGTTGACTACCTCGCCTGGTCTACAGGAGGTCTCGTGGGTTCGATCCCGTGACACTGACGATACCCGCTGCTGTATATGTGGTGGAGTGTGTGTCTCTCTCTTTCAGTGGTGAGATGTTGACTACCTCGCCTGGTCTACAGGAGGTCTTCGTGGGTTCGATCCCGTGACCCTGACGATACCTGCTGCTGTATATGTGGTGGAGTGTGTGTCTCTCTCTTTCAGTGGTGAGATGTTGACTACCTCGCCTGGTCTACAGGAGGTCTCGTGGGTTCGATCCCGTGACACTGACGATACCTGCTGCTGTATATGTGGTGGAGTGTGTGTCGCTCTCTTTCAGTGGTGAGATGTTGACTACCTCGCCTGGTTTACAGGAGGTCTCGTGGGTTCGATCCCGTGACACTGACGATACCCGCTGCTGTATATGTGGTGGAGTGTGTGTCTCTCTCTTTCAGTGGTGAGATGTTGACTACCTCGCCTGGTCTACAGGAGGTCTTCGTGGGTTCGATCCCGTGACATTGACGATACCTGCTGCTGTATATGTGGTGGAGTGTGTGTCTCTCTCTTTCAGTGGTGAGATGTTGACTACCTCGCCTGGTCTACAGGAGGTCTCGTGGGTTCGATCCCGT
Source organism: Lethenteron reissneri (assembly GCF_015708825.2). Lineage (NCBI taxonomy): Eukaryota > Metazoa > Chordata > Hyperoartia > Petromyzontiformes > Petromyzontidae > Lethenteron > Lethenteron reissneri. The sequence continues at coordinate 1,403,450 of NW_026891378.1, forward strand.
GACACTGACGATACCTGCTGCTGTATATGTGGTGGAGTGTGTGTCTCTCTCTTTCAGTGGTGAGATGTTGACTACCTCGCCTGGTCTACAGGAGGTCTCGTGGGTTCGATCCCGTGACACTGACGATACCTGCTGCTGTATATGTGGTGGAGTGTGTGTCTCTCTCTTTCAGTGGTGAGATGTTGACTACCTCGCCTGGTCTACAGGAGGTCTCGTGGGTTCGATCCCGTGACACTGACGATACCCGCTGCTGTATATGTGGTGGAGTGTGTGTCTCTCTCTTTCAGTGGTGAGATGTTGACTACCTCGCCTGGTCTACAGGAGGTCTTCGTGGGTTCGATCCCGTGACATTGACGATACCTGCTGCTGTATATGTGGTGGAGTGTGTGTCTCTCTCTTTCAGTGGTGAGATGTTGACTACCTCGCCTGGTCTACAGGAGGTCTCGTGGGTTCGATCCCGTGACACTGACGATACCCGCTGCTGTATATGTGGTGGAGTGTGTGTCTCTCTCTTTCAGTGGTGAGATGTTGACTACCTCGCCTGGTCTACAGGAGGTCTTCGTGGGTTCGATCCCGTGACATTGACGATACCTGCTGCTGTATATGTGGTGGAGTGTGTGTGTGTGTGCGTCTCTATCCCAGTGTAGATTTTTGACTACCTTGCCTGGTCTACAGGAGGTCTCAGATCTGTGGGTCTCTGTAAGTGTGGATGAGCGAGTCTCTGAGTGAGCGAATCTCTGAGTGAGCGAGCGAGTCTGAGCGAGCGAGTGAGTCTCTGAGCGAGCGAGCGAGTCTGAGTGAGTCTCCGAGCGAGCGAGTGAGTCTCTGAGCGAGAGTGTGAGTCTCTGAGCGAGTGAGTTTCTGAGTGAGCGAATCTCTGAGCGAGTGAGTGAGTCTCTGAGCGAGAGAGTGAGTCTCTGAGCGAGCGAGTCTGTGAGCGAGCGAGTCTCTGAGTGAGTGAGTCTCTGAGTGAGTCTGAATGAGTCTCTGAATGAGCGAGCGAGTCTGTGAGTGACTGAGTCTCTGAGCGAGTGAGTCTGAGCGAGTCTCTGAGCGAGCGAGTCTGTGAGTGACTGAGTCTCTGAGTCTGAGTGAGTCTCTGTGTGAGTGAGTCTCTGAGTGAGTGAGTCTGAGCGAGTCTCTGAGCGAGCGAGTCTCTGAGTGAGTCAGTGTCTGAGTGAGCGAGCGAGTCTCTGAGCGAGCGAGAGAGCCTCACGTGAATCATCTTGAGTGCCACGAGGTGGAAGCCCTTCTTCTCGAAGCGCCCAACAATCTCGCCCACCAGTCCCCTTTGGACTCCATCGGGCTTCACCGCCAAGAAAGTTCGCTCCATCTCTCTACAACGTCACACGCGCAGCGTCACACAACACGGTGAGACGACACACAGCGTCACACACACAGCAGACATCACAACACAATGGAACTACACACACTGCAGACATCACAACACAATGGAACTACACACAGCGTCACACCAACATCACAACACAATGGAACTACACAGCGTCACACCAACATCACAACACAATGGAACTACACACACTGCAGACATCACAACACAATGGAACTACACACAACGTCACACCAACATCACAACACAATGGAACTACACACAACGTCACACCGACATCACAACACAATGGAACTACACACAACGTCACACCAACATCACAACACAATGGAACTACACACAACGTCACACCAACATCACAACACAATGGAACTACACACAACGTCACACCGACATCACAACACAATGGAACTACACACAACGTCACACCAACATCACAACACAATGGAACTACACACACACAGAGTCACACCGACATCACAACACAATGGGACTACACACACACAGAGTCACACCGACATCACAACGGGACTACACACACACAGAGTCACACCGACATCACAACACAACGGGACTACACACAGAGTCACACCGACATCACAACACAACGGGACTACACACACAGAGTCACACCGACATCACAACGGGACTACACACACACAGAGTCACACCGACATCACAACACAACGGGACTACACACACAGTCACACCGACATCACAACACAACGGGACTACACACACACAGTCACACCGACATCACAACACAACGGGACTACACACACAGCGTCACACCGACATCACAACACAACGGGACTACACACACACAGCGTCACACCGACATCACAACACGACTACACACACACAGAGTCACACCGACATCACAACACAACGGGACTACACACACACAGTCACACCGACATCACAACACAACGGGACTACACACACACAGCGTCACACTGACATCACAACACAACGGGACTACACACACACAGCGTCACACTGACATCACAACACAACGGGACTACACACACACAGCGTCACACACGATGCAATAATGTAACTGAAGTGTTATGCTACAGATCCCACCCACACGGCCACCGTGCACCCACCCACCATTAACCCACCCACCATTAACCCACCCACCATTAACCCACCCACCATTAACCCACCCACCATTAACCCACCCACCCACACGGCCACTGTGCACCCACCCACCATTAACCCACCCACACAGCCATCGTGAACCCACCCACCATTAACCCACCCACCCAGCCATCGTGAAACCCACCCACCATTAACCCACCCACCCACCATTAACCCACCCACCACCATTAACCCACCCACCCACCATTAACCCACCCACCCACCATTAACCCACCCACCCACCATTAACCCACCCACCCACCATTAACCCACCCACCCACCATTAACCCACCCACCCACCATTAACCCACCCACCCACCATTAACCCACCCACCCACCATTAACCCACCCACCCACACGGCCACCGTGCACCCACCCACCCACCCACCCACCATTAACCCACCCACCATTAACCCACCCACCATTAACCCACCCACCCACACGGCCACCGTGCACCCACCCACCCACCCACCATTAACCCACCCACCCACCATTAACCCACCCACCCACCATTAACCCACCCACCCACCATTAACCCACCCACCCACCATTAACCCACCCACCCACCATTAACCCACCCACCCACCATTAACCCACCCACCCACCATTAACCCACCCACCCACCATTAACCCACCCACCCACCATTAACCCACCCACCCACCATTAACCCACCCACCCACCCACCATTAACCCACCCACCCACCATTAACCCACCCACCCACCATTAACCCACCCACCCACCATTAACCCACCCACCCACACGGCCACCGTGCACCCACCCACCCACCATTAACCCACCCACCATTAACCCACCCACCATTAACCCACCCACCATTAACCCACCCACCATTAACCCACCCACCATTAACCCACCCACCCACACGGCCACTGTGCACCCACCCACCATTAACCCACCCACCATTAACCCACCCACACAGCCATCGTGAACCCACCCACCATTAACCCACCCACCCACCATTAACCCACCCACCCACCATTAACCCACCCACCCACCATTAACCCACCCACCCACCATTAACCCACCCACCCACCATTAACCCACCCACCCACACGGCCACCGTGCACCCACCCACCATTAACCCACCCACCCACCATTAACCCACCCACCCACCATTAACCCACCCACCCACCATTAACCCACCCACCCACACGGCCATCGTGAACCCACCCATCGTGAACCCACCCACCATTAACCCACCCACCCACCATTAACCCACCCACCCACCATTAACCCACCCACCCACCATTAACCCACCCACCCACCATTAACCCACCCACCCACCATTAACCCACCCACCATTAACCCACCCACCATTAACCCACCCACCATTAACCCACCCACCAACCATTAACCCACCCACCCACACGGCCACCGTGCACCCACCCACCCACCATTAACCCACCCACCCACCCACCATTAACCCACCCACCCACCATTAACCCACCCACCCACACGGCCACCGTGCACCCACCCACCCACCATTAACCCACCCACCATTAACCCACCCACCATTAACCCACCCACCATTAACCCACCCACCCACACGGCCACCGTGCAACCCACCCACCCACCATTAACCCACCCACCCACACGGCCACCGTGCACCCACCCACCATTAACCCACCCACCCACACGGCCATCGTGCACCCACCCACCCACCATTAACCCACCCACCATTAACCCACCCACCACCATTAACCCACCCACCCACACGGCCACCGTGCACCCACCCACCCACCATTACCCACCCACCATTAACCCACCCACCATTAACCCACCCACCATTAACCCACCCACCATTAACCCACCCACCCACACGGCCACCGTGCACCCACCCACCCACCATTAACCCCCCCCACACGGCCACCGTGCACCCACCCACCATTAACCCACCCACCCACACGGCCACCGTGCACCCACCCACCCACCATTAACCCACCCACCCACACGGCCACCATGCACCCACCCACCCACCATTAACCCACCCACCCACACGGCCACCGTGCACCCACCCACCCACCATTAACCCACCCCACCATTAACCCACCCACCATTAACCCACCCACCCACCATTAACCCACCCACCCACATGGCCACCGTGAACCCACCCACCCACCATTAACCCACCCACCATTAACCCACCCACCCACATTAACCCACCCACACGGCCATCGTTAACCCACCCACCCACATGGCCATCGTTAACCCACCCACCCACCATTAACCCACCCACACGGCCACCGTGCACCCACCCACCATTAACCCACCCACCCACACGGCCACCGTGCACCCACCCACCCACCATTAACCCACCCACCCACCATTAACCCACCCACCCACACGGCCACCGTGCACCCACCCACCCACCATTAACCCACCCACCCACACGGCCACCGTGCACCCACCCACCCCCCATTAACCCACCCACCATCAACCCACCCACCATTAACCCACCCACCATTAACCCACCCACCCACCATTAACCCACCCACCCACATGGCCACCGTGAACCCACCCACCCACCATTAACCCACCCACCATTAACCCACCCACCATTAACCCACCCACCCACCATTAACCCACCCACACGGCCATCGTTAACCCACCCACCCACATGGCCATCGTTAACCCACCCACCCACCATTAACCCACCCACACGGCCACCGTGCACCCACCCACCATTAACCCACCCACCCACACGGCCACCGTGCACCCACCCACCCACCATTAACCCACCCACCCACCATTAACCCACCCACCCACACGGCCACCGTGCACCCACCCACCCACCATTAACCCACCCACCCACACGGCCACCGTGCACCCACCCACCCACCATTAACCCACCCACCATTAACCCACCCACCATTAACCCCACCCACCATTAACCCACCCACCCACCATTAACCCACCCACCCACATGGCCACCGTGAACCCACCCACCCACCATTAACCCACCCACCATTAACCCACCCACCATTAACCCACCCACCATTAACCCACCCACCCACCATTAACCCACCCACACGGCCATCGTTAACCCACCCACCCACATGGCCATCGTTAACCCACCCACCCACCATTAACCCACCCACCCACACGGCCATTGTTAACCCACCCACCATTAACCCACCCACCCACATGGCCATCGTTAACCCACCCACCATTAACCCACCCACCCACACGGCCATCGTTAACCCACCCACCATTAACCCACCCACCCACATGGCCATCGTTAACCCACCCACCCACATGGCCATCGTTAACCCACCCACCCACATGGCCATCGTTAACCCACCCACCCACCATTAACCCACCCACCCACATGGCCATCGTTCACCCACCCACCATTAACCCACCCACCCACACGGCCATCGTTAACCCACCCACCCACCATTAACCCACCCACCCACATGGCCATCGTTAACCCACCCACCCACCATTAACCCACCCACCCACACGGCCATCGTTAACCCACCCACCATTAACCCACCCACCCACACGGCCATCGTTAACCCACCCACCCACATGGCCATCGTTAACCCACCCACCCACATGGCCATCGTTAACCCACCCACCCACACGGCCATCGTTAACCCACCCACCCACCATTAACCCACCCACCCACACGGCCACCGTGCACCCACCCACAGTGAGAACGAAGAGATGAACGGGGATTGGGGGCGAGTGGAGCCGGGAGCTCGTTAGCGAGGAGTTCCTGAGCCAATTAGCGGAGCATTCGCAGGGAAGGTCACGGATTACCACCACCGCCACCACCGCCGCACGAAAGGTCACAGATAATAAATAGAATGACCGCCGCCACAACCACCACAACCACGGCACAAAAGGTCACGAATAAATCACCGCCGCCACCATTACCACACCACCACTACTACACCACCACTACCACACCACTACACTACCACACCACTACCACACCACCACCATTACCACACCACAACCGTGACCACCACTACCACACCACACCCACCACTACTACACCACCACTACCACAACCACACCCACCACTACTACACCACCACTACACCACCACTACCACCACTACTACACCACCACTACACCACCACTACACCACCACTACACCACCACTACTACACCGCCACGACTACACCGCCACTACCACACCACTACCACACCACCACCATTTCCACACCACCACTACACCACCACCACCATTACCACACCACAACCGTGACCACCACTACCACACCACAACCACCACACCCACACCCACCACTACACCACCACTACACCGCCACTACCACACCACTACCACACCACCACCATTTCCACACCACCACTACACCACCACCACCATTACCACACCACAACCGTGACCACCACTACCACACCACACCCACCACTACTACACCACCACTACACCACCACTACCACAACCACACCCACCACTACTACACCACCACTACACCACCATTACCACACCACACCCACCACTACTACACCACCACTAAACCACCACTACCACACCACCACCATTACCACACCACTACCACAACCACACCCACCACTACTACACCACCACTACACCACCACTACCACAACCACACCCACCACTACTACACCACCACTACACCACCACTACCACAACCACACCCACCACTACTACACCACCACTACACCACCACTACCACACCACCACCATTACCACACCACAACCGTGACCACCACTACCACACCCACCACTACACCACACCACTACACCACACCACTACCATTACCACCACACCACACCACTACCATTACCACACCACTACCACACCACAACCGTGACCACCACTACCACCAACATCACACCACAGCCACTACCACACCACAGCCACTACCACACCACCACCACAACCATGACAGTGTGTGTGTGTGTGTCAGTGTGCGTGTGTCAGTGTGTGTGTGCAGACACCCGCACACAATCATCAGCATCACACTGCAACAAAAATAGTGACACAGTGACACACACACACAATGATACAGTGACAGACACACACACACACAGTGACACACACACACACAGTGACACACACAGTGACACACAATGATACAGTGACACACACACACAGTGACAGACAGTGACACACAGTGACACACACACAGTGACACACAGTGACACACGCACAGTGACAGACAGACACACACACACAGTGACAGACAGACACACACACACTGTGACACAGACAGTGACAGACACACACAGTGACAGACACACACAGTGACAGACAGACACACACACAGTGACACAGTGTGACAGACACACAGTGACGCACAGTGACAGACAGACACACACACACACATAGTGACACAGTGTGACAGACACACAGTGACACAGTGACAGACACACAGACACGGGGACACACACACAGTGACACACATACAGTGACAGACAGACACACACACACAGTGACACACAATGATACAGTGACACACACAGTGACAGACAGTGACACAGTGTGACAGACAGTGACGCACAGTGATACACACACAGTGACAGACAGACACACACACACATAGTGACACAGTGACAGACACACACAGACACAGTGACAGACACACACACACATAGTGACACAGACAGTGACAGACACACACAGACACAGTGACAGACAGACACACACACATAGTGACACAGACAGTGACAGACACACACAGACACAGTGACAGACAGACACACACACACATAGTGACACAGACAGTGACAGACACACACAGACACAGTGACAGACAGACACACACACACATAGTGACACAGACAGTGAGAGACAGACACAGTGACAGACAGACACACACACACATAGTGACACAGACAGTGACAGACACACACAGACACAGTGACAGACACACACACACATAGTGACAGACACACACACACATAGTGACAGACACACACACACATAGTGACACAGACAGTGACAGACACACACAGACACAGTGACAGACACACACACACATAGTGACAGACACACACACACATAGTGACACAGACAGTGACAGACACACACAGACACAGTGACAGACACACACACACATAGTGACAGACACACACACACATAGTGACACAGACAGTGACAGACACACACAGACACAGTGACAGACAGACACACACACATAGTGACACAGACAGTGACAGACACACACAGACACAGTGACAGACAGACACACACACACAGTGACACAGACAGTGACAGACACACACAGACACAGTGACAGACAGACACACACACACATAGTGACACAGACAGTGACAGACACACACAGACACAGTGATAGACACACAATGATACAGTGACACACACACAGTGACAGACAGACACACGCACAATGATACAGTGACAGACACAGTGACAGACACACACAGTGACACACACACACACAGTGACACACACACACACAGTGACACACACACACACAGTGACACACAGACACAGTGACAGACACACAGACACAGTGACACACACACAGTGACACACACACACACAGTGACACACACACACACAGTGACAGACACACACACACATAGTGACACAGTGTGACAGACACACAGACACAGTGACAGACACACAGACACAGTGACACACACACACAGACACAGTGACACAGACACAGTGACACAGACAGTGACAGACACACAATGATACAGTGACACACACACTAATCCACCCACCTCACCAGGACACAGCAAAAAGCAACTTACGGACTACACAAACAAACAACTACAGAAACAAATAACAACAACACGAAATACAACTACACAAACTTACTAAACATTAAAATGATTAGTTTTAAGGAAAATAGATTTTCAATGAAAAAAGTAAACCTAAAATTTATCCCGACAGTTGCTAGCGTAACATTTCATATGGAACGTTCTAACAATTTAATTTTTATAAAATAAAAAATTAAACGTTAAAAGTTTTTAACTTTATCGGTTTAAAAAAAAAGGCCCTGCAATTTAATTTCCCACCGCGGATACGCCACTAGCTCCGCCCACAACTGACCGGCCCCGCCGCGCCAGCCAATCGCCGCCGGCCTGGCGCGCCACGTGGCACGAGGGCGCGGCCAATGGGGTTCGAGCGCCGACAATGCGGACTACGAAATACAAACTCCTCCCTCCACCCAGCCACCATGTTAAAAAACCTCGTTGACGTTCAAATGAAATCTTTTTTTTTAAACATTTTACAAAACTCTCGTTAATTCTCACCCCGTAACTTAACTCGGCCAACGCACGAGAGCCGTGCGCGATTTTTTTTAGATTTTTATCTCGTCGTAAAATCTTTTTTTTGTTTGTTGCGTTCTGCTTACCAAAATGCAACGACGACAAAAAAAGAAGTCCGGGCGCGGAGTGACACGCGGCAGAGAGGAGGCGGAAGCGAAGGGGCCCAACGGACGTCGCGCGCGCGCAGAGGAAGCCGCGTCACCAGCTACCCCGCGTATTTATACTCCAGTTGGACTGTACCAACTGAGGTGGCGGTTGTGTGTGGAGGGGGGGGGGGTGTTGGAGAAAGTGGGTCTAACCATTCACGTTAAAGCGGTTGGGGAGGTTAAATTAACTTAGATTATTTTTAATTAAATAAAATTAAATAACTGCGTGGCAGTCGCGCCAACAGCGTCAACAATGAGAAAATTACGATGCGATTATAATTGAGTTTTTTTTGTTGTTTAAATAATGTGCGGTTGTGACGTCATGCCGACACACCCCTACCCAGTTGGTAGAGTCCGCGGGCGATGACGGTTGCCGGGCTGGACCAACAACGCTGATGTCATAGGGGGTGGGGGTGGGGGCGTTAAAGCTCATGAATATTCATGAGATGGGGGCGTTGCAGCTCATGAATATTCATGAGATGGGGGGGCGTTGCAGCTCATGAATATTCATGAGATGGGGGCGTTGCTTCTCATGAATATTCATGAGAAGGGGGCGTTGCATATCATGAATATTCATGAGAAGGGGTGTTGCGGCTCATGAATATTCATGAGATGGGGGCGTTGCAGCTCATGAATATTCATGAGATGGGGCCGTTGCAGCTCATGAATATTCATGAGATGGGGGCGTTGCAGCTCATGAATATTCATGAGATGGGGGCGTTGCAGCTCATGAATATTCATGAGATGGGCGCGTTGCATCTCATGAATATTCATGAGAAGGGGCGTTGCGGCTCATGAATATTCATGAGAAGGGGGCGTTGCAGCTCATGACTATTCATGAAAAGGGGGCGTTGCAGCTCATGAATATTCATGAGATGGGGGGCGTTGCAGCTCATGAATATTCATTAGATGGGGGGCGTTGCAGCTCATGAATATTCATGAGATGGGGCGTTGCAGCTCATGAATATTCATTAGATGGGGGGCGTTGCAACTCATGAATATTCATTAGATGGGGGGCGTTGCAGCTCATGAATATTCATGAGATGGGGCGTTGCATCTCATGAATATTCATGAGATGGGGGCGTTGCAACTCATGAATATTCATTAGATGGGGGGCGTTGCAGCTCATGAATATTCATGAGATGGGGCCGTTGCAGCTCATGAATATTCATGAGATGGGGGCGTTGCAGCTCATGAATATTCATGAGATGGGGGCGTTGCAGCTCATGAATATTCATGAGATGGGCGCGTTGCATCTCATGAATATTCATGAGAAGGGGGCGTTGCGGCTCATGAATATTCATGAGAAGGGGGCGTTGCAGCTCATGACTATTCATGAAAAGGGGGCGTTGCAGCTCATGAATATTCATGAGATGGGGGGCGTTGCAGCTCATGAATATTCATTAGATGGGGGGCGTTGCAGCTCATGAATATTCATGAGATGGGGCGTTGCAGCTCATGAATATTCATGAGATGGGGGGCGTTGCAACTCATGAATATTCATTAGATGGGGGGCGTTGCAGCTCATGAATATTCATGAGATGGGGCGTTGCAGCTCATGAATATTCATGAGATGGGGCGTTGCAACTCATGAATATTCATGAGATGGGGGGCGTTGCAACTCATGAATATTCATGAGATGGGGGCGTTGCAGCTCATGAATATTCATGAGATGGGGGGCGTTGCAACTCATGAATATTCATTAGATGGGGGGCGTTGCAGCTCATGAATATTCATGAGATGGGGCGTTGCAGCTCATGAATATTCATTAGATGGGGGGCGTTGCAGCTCATGAATATTCATGAGATGGGGCGTTGCAGCTCATGAATATTCATGAGATGGGGGCGTTGCAACTCATGAATATTCATTAGATTGTAACGAGGGGGGGAGCAGGGACAGAGCAGGCCACGAAGGGGCGATAGAGAGACACGGAGACAGGGGGTATAAGGGGGGCTAAAAGGGGTCTCTACAGGGGGTCTACAGGGGGTGTGAGGGGGGCCAAAGGGGTCTCTACAGGGGGTCTACAGGGGGTATAAGGGGGGCTAAAAGGGGTCTCTACAGGGGGTCTACAGGGGGTGTAAGGGGGGCTAAAAGGGGTCTCTACAGGGGGTCTACAGGGGGTATAAGGGGGGCTAAACGGGGTCTCTACAGGGGTCTACAGGGGGTATAAGGGGGGCTAAAGGGGGTCTCTACAGGGGTCTACAGGGGGTATAAGGGGGGCTAAAAGGGGTCTCTACAGGGGGTCTACAGGGGGTATAAGGGGGGCTAAAGGGGGTCTCTACAGGGGGTCTACAGGGGGTATAAGGGGGGCTAAAGGGGGTCTCTACAGGGGGTCTACAGGGGGTATAAGGGGGGCTAAAGGGGGTCTCTACAGGGGGTCTACAGGGGGTGTGAGGGGGGCTAAAGGGGGTCTCTACAGGGGGTCTACAGGGGGTGTGAGGGGGGCTAAAGGGGGTCTCTACAGGGGGTCTACAGGGGGTGTGAGGGGGGCTAAAGGGGGTCCCTACAGGGGGTCTACAGGGGGTGTGAGGGGGGCTAAAGGGGGTCTCTACAAGGGGTCTACAGGGGGTGTGAGGGGGGCTAAAGGGGGTCTCTACAGGGGGTCTACAGGGGGTGTAAGGGGGGCTAAAGGGGGTCTCTACAGGGGTCTACAGGGGGTATAAGGGGGGCTAAAGGGGGTCTCTACAGGGGTCTACAGGGGGTGTAAGGGGGGCTAGAGGGGGTCTCTACAGGGGGTCTACAGGGGGTGTGAGGGGGGCTAAAGGGGGTCTCTACAGGGGGTCTACAGGGGGTGTAAGGGGGGCTAAAGGGGGTCTCTACAGGGGGTCTACAGGGGGTGTAAGCGGGGGCTAAAGGGGGTCTCTACAGGGGGTCTACAGGGGTGTGAGGGGGTTAAAGGGGGTCTCTACAGGGGGTCTACAGGGGGTGTGAGGGGGGCTAAAGGGGGTCTCTACAGGGGGTCTACAGGGGGTGTGAGGGGGGCTAAAGGGGGTCTCTACAGGGGGTCTACAGGGGGTGTAAGGGGGGCTAAAGGGGGTCTCTACAGGGGGTCTACAGGGGGTGTAAGGGGGGCTAAAGGGGGTCTCTACAGGGGGTCTACAGGGGGTGTGAGGGGGGCTAAAGGGGGTCTCTACAGGGGGTCTACAGGGGGTGTGAGGGGGGCTAAAGGGGGTCTCTACAGGGGGTCTACAGGGGGTGTAAGGGGGGCTAAAGGGGGTCTCTACAGGGGGTCTACAGGGGGTATAAGGGGGGCTAAAGGGGGTCTCTACAGGGGGTCTACAGGGGGTGTGAGGGGGGCTAAAGGGGGTCTCTACAAAGGGTCTACAGGGGGTGTAAGGGGGGCTAAAGGGGGTCTCTACAGGGGGTCTACAGGGGGTGTGAGGGGGGCTAAAGGGGGTCTCTACAAAGGGTCTACAGGGGGTGTAAGGGGGCTAAAGGGGGTCTCTACAGGGGGTCTACAGGGGGTGTAAGGGGGGCTAAAGGGGGTCTCTACAGGGTGTCTACAGGGGGTGTGAGGGGGGCTAAAGGGGGTCTCTACAGAGGAATCTTGTTATGAGACCCACAGAGACCCAGAGACCCATAATCATAGAGACCCACAGAGACTCACACTCATAGAGACCCACAGAGACTCACACTCATAGAGACCCACAGAGACCCAGACTCATAGAGACCCACACTCATAGAGACCCATAGAGACTCACAGAGACCCACACTCATAGAGACCCACAGAGACCCACACCCATAGAGACCCACAGAGACCCAGACTCATAGAGACCCACAGAGGCCCAGACTCATAGAGACCCACAGAGACCCACACTCATAGAGACCCACAGAGACCCACACTCATAGAGACCCACAGAGACCCACAGAGACCCACACTCATAGAGACCCACAGAGACCCAGACTCATAGAGACCCACACTCATAGAGACCCACAGAGACCCAGTCTCTTAGAGACCCACACTCATAGAGACCCACAGAGACCCAGACTCATAGAGACCCACACTCATAGAGACCCACAGAGACCCAGTCTCTTAGAGACCCATACTATAAGAGACCCACAGAGACCCACAGTGACCCATAATCATAGAGACCCACAGAGACCCACACTCATAGAGACCCACAGAGACCCACAGAGACCCACACTCATAGAGACCCACACTCATAGAGACCCACAGAGACCCACAGAGACCCACACTCATAGAGACCCACAGAGACCCAGACTCATAGAGACCCACTGAGACCCAGACTCTGAGACACCCACAGAGACCCAGTCTCTTAGAGACCCACAGAGACCCATACTATAAGAGACCCACAGAGACCCACAGAAACCCACACTCATAGAGACCCACAGAGACCCATACTATAAGAGACCCACACAGACCCACAGAAACCCACACTCATAGAGACCCACAGAGACCCACAGAGACCCAGACTCATAGAGACCCACAGAGACCCATAATCATAGAGACCCACACTCATAGAGACCCACAGAGAACCAGTCTCTTAGAGACCCACAGAGACCCAGACTCATAGAGACACACAGAGACCCACAGAGACCCATACTAATAGAGACCCACAGAGACCCACAGAGATCCAGACTAATAGAGACCCACAGAGACCCACAGAGACCCAGACTCATAGAGACCCACAGAGACCCACACTCATAGAGACCCACAGAGACCCAGAGTCATAGAGACCCACAGAGACCCAGACTCATAGAGACCCACAGAGACCCAGAATCATAGAGACCCACAGAGACCCACAGAGACCCACAGAGACCCACACTCATAGAGAACCACAGAGACTCACAGAGACGAGGGGAGGGTACTGGAGGTCCTCTGAGACATCCCCTGGGGTATGGAACAATTTGTAATTTTTAATGACTCAGACACCACACGCAGACAAAGCTACCCCAGGTAGCCTCTAGCATGGTTCGAGGGGCAAATGCTGTTAGCTAGCGAGAAGCAGCAGCAGTGTCTATGTGCTACACACACCACGCACAGACAAAGCTCCCCCAGGTAGCCTCTAGCAGGGCTGCAGGGGCAAGTGCAGCGAGCGACAAACCTATATCACTCACTCATTCACCCACTCCGTCACCCATTCGCTCACCCACTCACTCACTCACCCACTCGCTCATCCACTCACTCACCCACTCATCTAATCATTCACCCACTCACTTACACACCCACCCACTCACTCACCCACTCGCTCACTCACCCACTCATCTACTCATTCACCCACTCACCCACTCACTTACGCACCGACCCACTCACTCACCCACTCACTCACTCATTCGCTCACCCACTCGCTCACCCACTCGCTCACTCACTCATCCACTCGCTCACCCACTCACTCACTCACCCACTCATCTACTCATTCACCCACTCACCCACTCACTTACGCACCCACCCACTCACTCACCCACTCACTCACTCACCCACTCGCTCACCCACTCGCTCACTCACTCACCCACTCGCTCACCCACTCGCTCACTCACTCACCCACTCGCTCATCCACTCACTCACCCACTCACTTACGCACCGACCCACTCACTCACTCACCCACTCACTCTCCAACTCACTCACGCACCCACTCGCTCACTCACTCACCCACTCGCTCAACCACTCACTCACCCACTCGCTCACTCATCAATTCACTCACCCACCCACCAAAATGACTCACTCAATCACCCCGTGGCTCACACGGACATCCATCATCGGTTCAAAATTTCGGAGCGAGCATTCCTGCCCCTTACACCACGTGACTGGGGAGCAGCAGAGATCTATATCATAAAACTTCCTCATACACACGCACAGACAAAGCTCCCCCAGGTAGCCTCTAGCAGGGCTGTAGGGGCAAGTGCTGTTAGTAGCGTGTAGCAGCAGCAGTGTCTATGTGCTACACACGCCACACACAGACAAAGCTCCCCCAGGTAGCCTCTAGCAGGGCTGTAGGGGCAAGTGCTGTTAGCAATCGAGTAGCAGCAGCAGTGTCTATGTACTACACACACCACACACACAGACAAAGCTCCCCCAGGTAGCCTCTAGCAGGGCTGTAGGGACAAGTGCTGTTAGCTAGCGAGTAGCAGCAGTGTCTATGTACTACACACACCACACACACAGACAAACCTCCCCCAGGTAGCCTCTAGCAGGGCTGTAGGGGCAAGTGCTGTTAGCTCGCGAGTAGCAGCAGCAGTGTCTATGCACTACATACACCACACACAGACAAAGCTCCCCCAGGTAGCCTCTAGCAGGGCTGTAGGGCTGTTTAGGCATGCGGTGGCTGGGCATGCGGGCTACATGGCCCAGCCAACGCAGCCTTGCCTGCCAGAGGAGCTCACCGATGGGACTTTGTCCAGATATTTCAAGGATTTGTGAGCTCCTCACACAATCCAGCCTGGTTAAACCCAGGATGGATCGTAGGCAGGCCAGCCTGAATGTTTCTAACCGGCGAAGATGCTCCACTAGGGGGGTCCATGTTTCGCAAGCGTAGAGAAGGGAGGGAATGACCGTGGCCGAGAAGACCTGAAGCTTCGTGCGGAGCGACAGACCAGGTAGCTTCCACACAGCGTTACGCAACCGATCAAAAGATATTGCCGCTCGACTGATTCGGAGTGAGACCTCTGCTGTTAAACCGGAGCCGGTCATAAGCACACTGCCCAGGCATGGGAAACTCTCAACTCTCTCCACAACTGCGCCATCACCGATTGGGAGTTGTGGGGGTCGAGTGTCCGATGGTACAAAATACCCAGGCAGGTGCTTCGATTTGGTGGGGCTGATGGTAAGGCCCCACCTCTTAGTGGCACGCTCCAGTCTCAGCAGCAGCGTCTCTCCTCCTCTGAGTATGCCACAATTACCAAATCATCGGCATACATAACGTGGTTGACCAATAGGGAGCCATCCCTTGACCGCACTCGGGCATCGATCAGCCTCCCGTTGTATCTGTACCAGATGGAAATTCCCCCGGTACAGCTATTGAAGGCTTCACGAACTACGTGGTCGAAATGGATGTTAAATAATGTTGGAGCCAGAGGACATCCCTGTCGCACCCCAAGGTGAACAGGGAATGGCTCCGACTCCCGGCCACGTAGTTTAACCCGGGCCCGCTCACCATCATGAAGGTCCTTAATGATCGTGAGCAGAGGGTCAGGGACTCCGAAAACACGAAGAACAACCCAGAGCCCAGTCGTACTGATGGTATCATAGGCCTTGACCAGGTCAATAAAGCAGAGATGTAGGCCTTGTTGGAATTCTCTACACCTCTGCTGTAGCAGACGGACAGAAAATATGGCATCTGTGCAAGACCGGTACAAAGCACCCAGGCAGGTGCTTAGTTTTGGTGGGGCTTGGACGCACACAAACGTGTACACACCTGTACACACACGTACACACACACACATGAGTACACCTGGCAGGGCAATCTGTATAAACATCGCGTTGCGTAATTGTTGTGTAGAGTCGCGTTAAAAAAAACCACGCGCAGACAAAGCTCCCCCAGGTAGCCTCAAGCAGGGCTGTAGGGGCAAGTGCTGTTAGCTAGCGAGTAGCAGCAGCAGTGTCTATGTACTACACACACCACGCACAGACAAAGCTACCCCAGGTAGCCTCTAGCAGGGCTGTAGGGGCAAGTGCTGTTAGCTAGCGAGTAGCAGCAGCAGTGTCTATGTACTACACACACCACACACAGACAAAGCTACCCCAGGTAGCCTCTAGCAGGGCTGTAGGGGCAAGTGCTGTTAGTAGCGAGTAGCAGCAGCAGTGTCTATGTACTACACACACACAGACAAAGCTACTCGCTAGCTAACAGAACTTGTCCCTACAGCCCTGCTAGAGGCTACCTGGTGTAGCTTTGTCTGTGCGTGGTGTGTGTAGCACATAGACACTGCTGCTGCTACTAGCTAGCTAACAGCACTTGCCCCTACAGCCCTACTAGAGGCTACCTGGGGGAGCTTTGTCTGTGCGTGGTGTGTGTAGTACATAGACACTGCTGCTGCTACTCGCTAGCTAACAGCACTTGCCCCTACAGCCCTGCTAGAGGCTACCTGGGGGATCTTTGTCTGTGTGTGGTGTATGTAGAACAGAGAGTCTCTGTTCGCCAGCTGATGTTCAGCCGCTGACAGCCGGGACAGGTTGAGTTGTTACTCACGGTGTGAGGAGAGCCTGGGGCGATGTGGGTGGGTGGGGATCAGTGGGTGGGTGAGTGGATGAGTGGGTGAGTGAGTGAGTGGGTGAGTGGGTGGGTGAGTGAATGAGTGAGTGGGTGGGTGAGTGAGTGAGTGGGTGAGTGAGTGGGTGAGTGGGTGAGTGAGTGAGTGGGTGGGTGAGTGAGCAGGTGGGTGAGTGGATGGGTGAGTGGGTGGGTGAGTGAGTGAGTGAGTGGGTGGGTGGGTGAGTGGATGGGTGAGTGAATGAGTGAGTGGGTGAGTGAGTGAGTGGGTGAGTGAGTGGGTGAGTGAGTGAGCAGGTGGGTGAGTGGATAAGTGAGTGAGTGTGTGGGTGAGTGGGTGAGTGGATGAGTGAGTGGGTGGGTGAGTGGGTGGATGAGTGGGTGAGTGAGTGAGTGGGTGAGTGGGTGGGTGGGTGAGTGGATGAGTGAGTGGATGAGTTGGTGAATGAGTGAGTAGATGAGTGGGTGAATGAGTGAGTGGGTGGGTGAGCGGGTGGGTGAGTGGATGAGTGAGTGGATGAGTGGGTGAATGAGTGAGTGAATGAGTGGTTGAGTGAGTGGATGATTGAGTGAGTGGATGAATGATTGGGTGAATGAGTGAGTGAGTGAATGAGTGAGTGAATAAGTAATTGAGTGAGTGGATGAATGAGTGAGTGAATGAGTGAGTGTATGAGTAGTTGAGTGAGTGGATGCATGTGTGAGTGAATGAGTGAGTTAATGAGTAGTTGAGTGAGTGGATGAATCGGTGAGTGAATGAGTGAGTGAATGAGTGAGTGAATGAGTGAGTGAATGAGTGGATGAATGAGTGCGTGAATGAGTGAATGAGTGGATGCATGAGTGAGTGAATGAGTGAGTGAATGAGTAGTTGAGTGAATGAGTGGATGAATGAGTGAGTGAATGAGTGAGTGAATTAGTGAGTGAATGAGTGAGTGAATGAGTGGATGAATGAGTGCGTGAATGAGTGAATGAGTGGATGAATGAGTGAGTGAATGAGTGAGTGAATGAGTAGTTGAGTGAATGAGTGGTGAATGATGGGAATGAGTGAGTGAATGAGTGAGTGAATGAGTGAGTGAATGAGTGGATGAATGAGTGAGTGAATGAGTAGGTGAGTGAATGAGTGAATGAGTGAGTGAATGAGTGATGAATGAGTGAGTGAATGAGTAGTTGAGTGATGATGGATGAATGAGTGAGTGAATGAGTGAGTGAATGAGTGAGTGAATGAGGGATGAATGAGTGAGTGAATGAGTGAATGAGTGGATGAATGAGTGAGTGAATGAGTGAGTGAATGAGTGAGTGAATGAGTAGTTGAGTGAATGAGTGGATGAATGAGTGAGTGAATGAGTGAGTGAATGAGTGAGTGAATGAGTGGATGAATGAGTGCGTGAATGAGTGAATGAGTGACAAGATGAATGAGTGAGTGAATGAGTGACAAGATGAATGAGTGAATGAGTGAGTGAATGAGTAGTTGAGTGAATGAGTGGATGAATGAGTGAGTGAATGAGTGGATGAATGAGTGCGTGAATGAGTGAATGAGTGCGTGAATGAGTGAATGAGTGGATGAATGAGTGAGTGAATGAGTGAGTGAATGAGTAGTTGAGTGAATGAGTGGATGAATGAGTGAGTGAATGAGTGAGTGAATGAGTGAGTGAATGAGTGAGTGAATGAGTGCGTGAATGAGTGAATGAATGGATGAATGAGTGAGTGGGTGGGTGAGTGAGTGGGTGAGTGGGTGAGTGAGTGGATGAATGAGTGAGTGAATGAGTGAGTGAATGAGTGAGTGAATGAGTGGATGAATGAGTGCGTGAATGAGTGAGTGAATGAGTGGATGAATGAATGAGTGAATGAGTGAGTGAATGAGTGAGTGAATGAGTGAGTGAATGAGTAGTTGAGTGAATGAGTGAATGAATGAGTGAATGAGTGGATGGATGAGTAGTTGAGTGAGTGGATGAACGAGTAAGTGAATGAGCGAGTGAATGAGTGGTTGAGTGAGTAGATGAATCGGTGAGTGAATGAGTGAGTGAATGAGTGGTTGAGTGAGTGGATGAATGAGTGAGTGGATGAATGAGTGAGTGAATGAGTGAGTGAGTGAATGGATGAACGAGTGAGTGAATGAGTGAGTAAATGAGTAGTTGAGTGAGTGGATGAATGAGTGAGTGAATGAGTGAGTAATGGAAAGAGTGAGG
>NW_026891378.1:1424206-1443697 GCF_015708825.2 Lethenteron reissneri
TCATTCACTCATTCATTCACTCAGTCAGTCACTCATTCACTCAGTCAGTTACTCAGTCAGTCAGTCACTCATTCAGTCACTCAGTCAGTCACTCACTCACTCAGTCACTCACTCATTCAGTCACCCACTCAGTCACTCAGTCAGTCAGTCATTCAGTCACTCAGTCAGTCACTCATTCAGTCACTCATTCACTCAGTCAGTCACTCACTCAATCACTCAGTCAGTCATTCAGTCACTCAGTCACTCATTCACTCAGTCAGTCAGTCACTCAGTCACTCACTCAGTCACTCAGTCACTCACTCATTCACTCAGTCACTCAGTCACCCACTCCTTCACTCATTCAGTCACTCATTCATTCATTCAATCACTCACCTGTTGTGTGTGTATATTGTGTGTGTATGTCACTGTGTATGTTGCGAGTGGTGGTGCAGTGGTTAGCGCACTGTGTGTGTGTGTGTGAGTGGGGAGTGGTGGTGCAGTGGTTAGCGCACTGTGTGTGTGTGAGTGGGGAGTGGTGGTGTAGTGGTTAGCGCACTG
This sequence comes from Lethenteron reissneri, assembly GCF_015708825.2. Taxonomy (NCBI): domain Eukaryota; kingdom Metazoa; phylum Chordata; class Hyperoartia; order Petromyzontiformes; family Petromyzontidae; genus Lethenteron; species Lethenteron reissneri. The sequence continues at coordinate 1,424,744 of NW_026891378.1, forward strand.
TGTGTGTGTGAGTGGGGAGTGGTGGTGCAGTGGTTAGCGCACTGTGTGTGTGAGTGGGGAGTGGTGGTGTAGTGGTTAGCGCACTATGTGTGTGAGTGGGGACTGGTGGTGCAGTGGTTAGCGCACTGTGTGTGTGTGAGTGGGGAGCGGTGGTGTAGTGGTTAGCGCACTGTGTGTGTGTGAGTAGGGAGTGGTGGTGCAGTGGTTAGCGCACTGTGTGTGTGAGTGGGGACTGGTGGTGCAGTGGTTAGCGCACTGTGTGTGTGAGTGGGGACTGGTGGTGCAGTGGTTAGCGCACTGTGTGTGTGAGTGAGGAGTGGTGGTGCAGTGGTTAGCGCACTGTGTGTGTGAGTGGGGAGTGGTGGTGCAGTGGTTAGCGCACTGTGTGTGTGAGTGGGGAGTAGTGGTGCAGTGGTTAGCGCACTGTGTGTGAGTGAGGAGTGGTGGTGCAGTGGTTAGCGCACTGTGTGTGTGAGTGGGGAGCGGTGGTGCAGTGGTTAGCGCACTGTGTGTGTGTGTGTAGTACATAGACACTGCTGCTGCTACTCGCTAGCTAACAGCACTTGCCCCTACAGCCCTGCTAGAGGCTACCTGGGGGAGCTTTGTCTGTGGAGCGGTGGCGCTTTGATTGTGTAACGTGAGCCGCGTGCCATCTGCTGCAGTGAGCTCGGAGTTGGAGCTGTGAGAGAGACACTCACCTACACACACACACACCTACACACAGACACACACACCTACACACAGACACACACACCTACACACACACACACCTACACACAGGCACACACCTACACACACACACCTACACACACACACCTACACACACACACACACCTACACACAGACACACACCTACACACACACCTACACACACACACCTACACACACCTACACACAGACACACACACCTACACACACACACACCTACACACAGACACACACCTACACACACACACCTACACACACACACCTACACACACACACCTACACACACACACACACCTACACACAGACACACACCTACACACACACACCTACACACACACACCTACACACAGACACACACACACCTACACACAGACACACACACCTACACACACACACCTACACACACAGACACACCTACACACACTCACCTACACACACAACTACACACACACACAGACACACACACACAGTGACACACACAGACACACACACCTACACCTACACACAGACACACCTACACACACTCACCTACACACACACCTACACACACACACAGACACACACACACCTACACACACTCACCTACACACACACCTACACACACACACAGACACACACACACCTACACACACACACCCACACACACACAGTGACACACACACCTACACACAGACACACCTACACACACACAGTGACACACACAGACACACACACAGACACACACACACCTACACCTACACACAGACACACACACAGACACACACACAGACACACACACCTACACACACACACCTACACACACACACAGACACACACCTACACACACACAGACACACACACCTACACACACACCTACACACACACACCTACACACACACACCTACAGACACACACACCTACACACCTACACACACACACATCTACACACACACATCTACACACAGACACACACAGACATACCTACACACAGACACACACACAGAGACACACACACCTACACACACACACCTACACACACAGAGACGCACACACCTACACACACACACCTACACACAGCCACACACACCTACACACAGAGTCACACAGACACACACTCACCTACACACACAGACACACACCTACACACACATACAACTACACACACTCACCTACACCACACACACCTACACACACTCCTACACACCCCTACACACACACCTACACACACACACAGAGTGTCTCTGTGTCTCTCTCTGTGTCTCTCTGTGTCTCTCTGTGTCTCTTTGTGTCTCTCTATGTCTCTATCTGTGTATTTCTCTTTGTCTCTCTGTGTCTCTATCTCTGTGTCTCTTTGTGTCTCTCTGTGTCTCTCTGTGTCTCTCTGTGTCTCTCTCTTTGTCTCTCTGTGTCTCTCTGTGTCTCTCTGTGTCTCTCTCTTTGTCTCTCTGTGTCTCTCTGTCTCTCTGTGTCTCTATCTTTGTGTCTCTCTGTGTCTCTCTGTCTCTCTGTGTCTCTATCTTTGTGTCTCTCTGTGTCTCTCTGTCTCTCTGTGTCTCTCTCTCTGTGTCTCTCTCTGTCTCTCTCTCTCTGTGTGTCTCTCTGTGTTTCTCTCTCTCTGTCTCTCTGTGTTTCTCTCTCTCTGTCTCTCTGTGTTTCTCTCTCTCTGTGTGTCTCTCTGTCTCTCTCTCTCTCTGTGTCTCTCTGTGTTTCTCTCTCTCTGTCTCTCTGTGTTTCTCTTTGTCTCTCTCTCTCCGTGCCTGCTAATCCCATTAACCGCGTCTCTTTCTGTCTGTGTCTCTCTGTGTGTGCCTCTCTCTCTCTCTGTGTCTCTGTGTCTCTCTGTGTATCTCTCTTTGTCTCTGTATGTCTGTGTCTCTCTCTGTCTCTCTGTCTCTCTCTCTCTGTGTCTGTGTATCTCTGTGTCTCTCTGTGCCTGCTAATCTCATTAACCGCGTCTCTCTCTCTCTCTCTGTGTCTCTGTGTCTCTCTGTGTGTCTCTGTGTGTCTTTCTCTGTCTCTCTGTGTGTCTCTCTCTCGCTCTCTGTCTCTCTGTCTCTCTCTGTGTCTCTCTCTGTGTCTCTCTCTGTGTCTCTCTCTGTCTCTCTCTGTCTCTCTGTGTCTCTCTGTGTCTCTCTGTGTGTCTCTCTCTGTGTCTCTCTCTGTCTCTCTGTCTCTCTCTGTCTCTCTGTGTCTCTCTGTGTCTCTCTGTGTGTCTTTCTCTGTCTCTCTGTGTGTCTCTCTCTCGCTCTCTGTCTCTCTGTCTCTCTCTGTGTGTCTCTCTCTGTCTCTCTGTGTCTCTCTCTGTGTCTCTCTCTGTGTCTCTCTCTGTGTCTCTCTCTCTGTCTCTCTCTCTGTGTGTCTCTCTCTCTGTCTCTCTGTGTCTCTGTGTCTCTCTCTGTGTCTCTCTCTGTGTCTCTCTCTCTGTCTCTCTCTGTGTGTCTCTCTCTCTGTCTCTCTGTGTCTCCTCTCTGTCTCTGTGTCTCTCTCTGTGTCTCTCTCTCTCTGTGTCTCTCTCTGTGTCTCTCTCTGTGTCTCTCTCTCTGTCTCTCTCTCTGTGTGTCTCTCTCTCTGTGTCTCTGTGTCTCTCTCTGTCTCTGTGTCTCTCTCTGTGTCTCTCTCTCTCTGTGTCTCTCTCTGTGTCTCTCTCTGTGTCTCTCTCTCTGTCTCTCTCTCTGTCTCTCTCTCTGTGTCTCTGTGTCTCTCTCTGTGTCTCTGTGTCTCTCTCTGTCTCTCTGTGTCTCTCTCTGTGTCTCTCTCTCTGTCTCTCTCTCTGTGTCTCTCTGTGTCTCTCTCTGTGTCTCTGTGTCTCTCTCTGTCTCCCCGTGTGTCTCTCTCTGTGTCTCTCTATCTCTCTGTGTGTCTCTCTGTCTCTCTGTGTGTGTCTCTCTCTCTCTGTATCTCTGTCTCTCTGTGTCTCTCTCTGTCTCTCTCTGTCTCTGTGTCTCTCTCTGTGTCTCTCTGTCTCTCTCTGTCTCTCTCTGTGTCTCTCTCTCTCTCTCTGTGTCTCTCTCTGTTTCTCTGTGTCTCTCTCTGTGCCTGTTAATCCCATTAACCGCGTCTCTCATCGAGATGGATGCGTTCCCGGCTGGTGGGAGACATGTCAGCTTGGTTGTTCCTGGGGGTGACCCTTCTACCCCCCCTCTCCCCCCTCTCCCCCCTCTCCCCCCCTCTCCCCCCCTCTCCCCCCTCTCCCCCCCCTCTCCCCCCTCTCCCCCCCCCCCCCTCTCCCCCCTCTCCCCCCCTCTCCCCCCCTCTCCCCCCCTCTCCCCCCTCTCTCTTTGTCGTGTAAATCAGGGGGGGTGGTGGGGGGTGTTTTGTGTGTTTCTGCGTGACTCTGTGAGTTAGCCAGTCTCTCTGTTTAACCAAGCGACGAACATCTGCCGCTGTGACCCTCCCCACTACCCACCCACTACCCACCCACTACCCACCACCACATCTCTCTCTATATCTCTATAGCAAGCTATATATCTTCTCTATGTCATGGGTGGGTGGGTGGGTGAGTGAGTGAGTGGGTGGGTGAGTGAGTGGGTGGGTGAGTGAGTGGGTGGGTGAGTGAGTGAGTGAGTGGGTGGGTGAGTGGGTGAGTGAGTGGGTGGGTGGGTGAGTGAGTGGGTGGGTGAGTGGGTGGGTGGGTGGGTGAGTGAGTGAGTGGGTGGGTGAGTGGGTGGGTGGGTGGGTGAGTGGGTGGGTGGGTGAGTGGGTGAGTGAGTGAGTGAGTGGGTGAGTGGGTGAGTGAGTGAGTGGGTGAGTGGGTGGGTGAGTGAGTGAGTGGGTGAGTGGGTGGGTGAGTGGGTGAGTGAGTGGGTGGGTGGGTGAGTGGGTGGGTGAGTGAGTGAGTGAGTGGGTGGGTGAGTGGGTGAGTGGGTGGGTGGGTGGGTGAGTGGGTGGGTGGGTGGGTGAGTGAGTGGGTGAGTGAGTGGGTGGGTGAGTGGGTGAGTGGGTGAGTGGGTGAGTGGGTGGGTGAGTGGGTGAGTGGGTGGGTGAGTGGGTGAGTAAGTGGGTGAGTGAGTGGGTGAGTGAGGTGAGTGAGTGGGTGGGTGGGTGAGTGGGTGAGTGAGTGAGTGGGTGGGTGAGTGAGTGGGTGGGTGGGTGAGTGGGTGGGTGGGTGAGTGAGTGAGTGGGTGAGTGAGTGGGTGAGTGAGTGGGTGGGTGGTGGGTGAGTGGGTGAGTGGGTGAGTGGGTGAGTGGGTGGGTGAGTGGGTGAGTGAGTGGGTGAATGAGTGAGTGCGTGGCTGAGTGAGTGAATGAGTGAGTGGGTGGGTGAGTGAGTGGGTGAGTGGGTGAGTGAGTGAATGAGTGAGTGAGTGGGTGGGTGAGTGGGTGAGTGAGTGAGTGGGTGAGTGAGTGAGTGGGTGAATGAGTGGGTGAGTGGGTGAGTGGGTGAATGAGTGGGGTGAGTGAGTGAGTGAATGAGTGAGTGAGTGGGTGAGTGAGTGGGTGAGTGAGTGGGTGAGTGAGTGGGTGAGTGAATGAGTGAGTGAGTGGGTGAGTGAGTGAGTGGGTGAGTGAATGAGTGAGTGAGTGGGTGAGTGAGTGAGTGAATGAGTGAGTGAGTGGGTGAGTGAGTGGGTGAGTGAATGAGTGAGTGGGTGAGTGAGTGGGTGAGTGAGTGAGTGGGTGAGTGAGTGAGTGAATGGGTGAGTGAATGAGTGAGTGGGTGAGTAAGTGAGTGGGTGAGTGAGTGTATGAGTAGATGAGTGGGTGAGTGAATGAGTGAGTGAGTGGGTGAGTGAATGAGTGAATGAGTGAGTGAGTGAGTGGGTGAATGAGTGAGTGAGTAGATGAGTGAGTGCTCGCTCCACACAGCACTTGCCCCTATACCAGCCCTGCCAGAGGCTACCCGGGGTAGCTTTGTCTTTGCCCGCGAAGTGAAACCAGCTGAAGCATCCCCCCTGAAGGCCCCGCCCCCCGGTCCCTCCCCCCCAGCCCCTCCCCCCTCCCAGCCCGTCTTTGTCTTCCCGCACAATGGGAGAGGGTGGGGGGGGGTGAGGGGGAGAGGGTGGGGGGGGGTGAGGGGGGGAGGGGGGTGAGAAGCAAAGACTCTGAACATATGTCTTGTGACACACAGACACACACAGTGACACACAGAGAGAGACACACAGAGACACACACAGTGACACACACAGAGACACACACAGAGACACACACAGAGACGCACACAGACACACAGAGACACACACACAGACACACAGTGACACACAGTGACACACACACAGTGACACACAGTGACACACACACACAGACACACACACAGTGACACACACACAGTGACACACACACAGACACACAGTGACACACACAGTAACACAGTGACACACACACAGTGACACACAGTGACACACACACAGTGACACACACACAGTGTCTCTGTGTGTGTGTAACTGTGTGTGTCTCTCTCTGTGTCTGTGTATGTGTCTCTGTGTGTGTGTCTGTGTGTGTCTCTCTGTGTGTGTCTGTGTGCGTCTCTCTGTGTGTGTCTGTGTGTGTGTCACTGTGTGTGTGTGTCACTGTGTGTAACTGTGTGTCTGTGTGTGTGTCTCTCTCTCTGTGTGTGTATGTGTGTCACTGTGTGTGTAACTGTGTGTGTGTCTCTCTCTCTGTGTGTGTATGTGTGTGTCTCTCTCTGTGTGTGTCTCTGTGTGTCTCTCTCTGTGTGTGTGTCACTGTGTGTGTGTGTCACTGTGTGTAACTGTGTGTCTGTGTGTGTGTCTCTCTCTCTGTGTGTGTTTGTGTGTCACTGTGTGTGTAACTGTGTGTGTGTCTCTCTCTCTGTGTGTGTATGTGTGTCACTGTGTGTGTCTCTCTCTGTGTGTGTGTCACTGTGTGTGTGTCACTGTGTGTAACTGTGTGTCTGTGTGTGTGTCTCTCTCTCTGTGTGTGTTTGTGTGTCACTGTGTGTGTAACTGTGTGTGTGTCTCTCTCTCTGTGTGTGTATGTGTGTCACTGTGTGTGTCTCTCTCTCTGTGTGAATGATAATTCACGTCTGATATGCCGTGGTCAGCTCATTTACACTTGAATAGAAGGGGAGAGAGAGGGGGGAGAGAGGGGGGGAGACACATTGAGCCTCAATCTGTCACGGGGAGAATAACGGGGGGAGGGAGACACGGGGGGGGGGGGAGAGACACGGGGAGAGGGACACGGGGTGGGGGGAGAGACACGGGGAGAGAGACACGGGGAGAGAGAGACACGGGGAGAGAGAGACACGGGGGGAGAGAGACACGGGGGGAGAGAGACACGGGGAGAGAGACACGGAGAGAGAGACACGGGGAGAGAGACACGGGGAGAGAGAAACACGGGGGGAGAATAACGGGGGGAGGGAGACACGGGGAGAGAGACACGGGGGGAGAGACACGGGGGGAGAGACACACTCATAGAGACCCACAGAGACCCACAGAGACCCACACTCACAGAGACCCATAGAGACCCACAGAGACCCACACTCATAGAGACCCACAGAGACCCACACTCATAGAGACCCACAGAGACTCACAGAGACCCATACTCATAGAGACCCACAGAGACCCACAGAGACCCACACTCATAGAGACCCACAGAGACCCACAGAGACCCATACTCATAGAGACCCACAGAGACCCACAGAGACCCATACTCATAGAGACCCACAGAGACCCACAGAGACCCACACTCATAGAGACCCACAGAGACCCATACTCATAGAGACCCACAGAGACCCACAGAGACCCACACTCACAGAGACCCATAGAGACCCATAGAGACCCACAGAGACCCACAGAGACCCACACTCATAGAGACCCACAGAGACCCACAGAGACCCACACTCACAGAGATACACAGAGACCCATACTCATAGAGACCCACACTCACAGAGATACACAGAGACCCACACCCATAGAGACCCACACTCACAGAGACCCATAGAGACCCATAGAGACCCACAGAGACTCATAGAGACCCACAGAGACCCACAGAGACCCACAGAGACCCACAGAGACTCATAGAGACCCACAGAGACCCACAGAGACCCACAGAGACTCATAGAGACCCACAGAGACCCACAGAGACCCACAGAGACCCACACTCATAGAGACCCACAGAGACCCACACTCATAGAGACCCACAGAGACCCACACTCATAGAGACCCACAGAGACCCAGACTCATAGAGACCCACAGAGACCCACAGAGACCCACACTCATAGAGACCCACAGAGACCCACACTCATAGAGACCCACAGAGACCCACACTCATAGAGACCCACAGAGACTCACAGAGACCCACACTCATAGAGACCCACAGAGACCCACACTCATAGAGACCCACAGAGACCCACAGAGACCCACACTCACAGAGATACACAGAGACCCATACTCATAGAGACCCACACTCACAGAGATACACAGAGACCCACACCCATAGAGACCCACAGAGACCCACACTCACAGAGACCCATAGAGACCCATAGAGACCCACAGAGACCCACAGAGACCCACAGAGACCCACAGAGACTCATCGAGACCCACAGAGACCCACAGAGACCCACAGAGACCCACAGAGACTCATCGAGACCCACAGAGACCCACAGAGACCCACAGAGACCCACACTCATAGAGACCCACAGAGACCCACACTCATAGAGACCCACAGAGACCCACACTCATAGAGACCCACAGAGACCCAGACTCATAGAGACCCACAGAGACCCACAGAGACCCACACTCATAGAGACCCACAGAGACCCACACTCATAGAGACCCACAGAGACCCACACTCATAGAGACCCACAGAGACTCACAGAGACCCACACTCATAGAGACCCACAGAGACCCACACTCATAGAGACCCACAGAGACCCACAGAGACCCACACTCATAGAGACCCACAGAGACTCACAGAGACCCACACTCATAGAGACCCACAGAGACCCACACTCATAGAGACCCACAGAGACCCACAGAGACTCACAGAGACCCACACTCATAGAGACCCACAGAGACCCACAGAGACCCACACTCATAGAGACCCACAGAGACCCACAGAGACCCACACTCATAGAGACCCACAGAGACTCACAGAGACCCACACTCATAGAGACCCACAGAGACCCACACTCATAGAGACCCACAGAGACCCACAGAGACCCACACTCATAGAGACCCACAGAGACCCACAGAGACCCACAATCACAGAAACCCACAGAGACCCACAGAGACTCACAGAGACCCACAGAGACTCATAGAGACCCATACTAAAACTAATCTCTGTTTATGTTACCAGCTGTAAGATGGGGAGATAGTGGGGGGAGGGTGGTGAGCGTGGGGGGAGGGTGGGGGGAGGGTGGGGGGAGAGTGGTGGTGCTGAGCGTGGGGAGAGGGGGTGGGGGGGGACGAGTGAGCATGGTGGGGAGGGTGGAGTGGGCAGGGTGGAGTGTGGGGGGTGGAGTGTGTGGGGGGTGGGTGGACATGAGCTATGAGCGTGACGCCTAAGCAGACGTTGCAAATTGTGCTGCTACCGTTTCGCTTGGAGCGAGCCGGAGACAATGGGGGAGGGAGACAATGGGGGAGACAATAGGGGAGGGAGGAAGACAATGGGAGGGAGACAATGGGGGAGGGAGACAATGGGGGAGGGAGACAATGGGGGAGGGAGACAATGGGGGAGACAATGGGGGAGGGAGACACTCACAATGGCGTTAATGCGGCGAGGAGAGGGAGGGTAGTGGATTTGTAAAACAGAGAATGTGTAAAATGTAAATCATGGTGTGTGTGTGTGAGTGTGTCTGTGTGTGTGTGTGTGTCACTGTGTGTCACTGTGTGTGTGTGTCTGTGTGTGTGTGTCTGTGTGTGTGTCTGAGAGTGTGTGTCTGTATGTATGTGTCTGTGTGTGTGTGTGTGTGTCACTGTGTGTCACTGTGTGTATGTGTCTGTGTGTGTGTCTGTGTGTGTGAGTGTGTGTGAGTGTGTGTGTGTGTCACTGTGTGTCACTGTGTGTGTGTGTGTCTGTGTGTGTGTGTCTGTGTGTGTGTCTGAGAGTGTGTGTCTGTATGTATGTGTCTGTGTGTGTGTGTGTGTGTCACTGTGTGTCACTGTGTGTATGTGTCTGTGTGTGTGTGTGTCTGTGTGTGTGAGTGTGTGTGTGTCACTGTGTGTCACTGTGTGTGTGTGAGTGTGTTTGTGCGTGTGAGTGTGTGTGTGAGAGTGAGTGTGTGTCTGTATGTATGTGTCTGTGTGTGTGAGTGTGAGTGAGTGTCTGTGTGTCTCTGTGTCTCTGTGTGTGTCTCTGTGTGTGTGTCTGTGTATCTGTGTGTGTCTGTCTGTTTGTGTGTGTGTCTGTGTGTGTGTCTGTGTGTCTTTGTGTGTGTCTGTCTGTTTGTGTGTGTGTCTGTGTGTGTGTCTGTGTGTCTTTGTGTGTGTCTGTGTGTGTGTGTCTGTGTGGCTGTGTGTGAGTCTCTGTGTGTGTGTGTGAGTCTCTGTGTGTGTGTCTGTGTATCTGTGTATCTGTGTGTGTGTCTGTGTGTCTGTGTGTGTGTCTGTGTATCTGTGTGTGTGTGTGTCTCTGTGTGTGTGTCTCTGTGTGTGTGTCTCTGTGTGTCTCTGTGTATGTGCGTGTGTCTGTGTGTGAGTCTCTGTGTCTCTGTGTGTGTCTGTGTGTGTGTCTGTGTGTGTGTCTGTGTATCTGTGTGTGTGTCTGTGTGTCTGTGTGTGTGTGTCTGTGTGTGTGTCTGTGTATCTGTGTGTGAGTCTCTGTGTGTGTGTCTGTGTGTGTGTGTGTCTGTGTGTGTGTCTCAGTGTATGTGTGTGTGTCTGTGTGTGAGTCTCTGTGTCTCTGTGTATCTGTGTGTGTGTCTGTGTGTGTCTGTGTGTGTCTCTGTGTGTGTGTCTGTGTGTGTGTCTGTGTGTGTGTATCTGTGTGTCTCTGTGTATCTGTGTGTGTCTCTGTGTGTGTCTGTCTGTGTGTGTCTTTGTTTGTATGTATGAGGCAGAGAGAGTGGGGGGGGGGAGAGAAATACACCGAGGGCGAGAGAGGGCAGATTTGTAAATGTAAGAATGTGTAAATCAGGGAGCAGGCGAGAGAGAGAGAGAGGAGAGGGGGGGGATTGTGAATCTAAAGGATGTGTAAATTATGGCGTCTGTATGGGGGGAGTGGTGGCACAGTGGTTAGCGCACTGTGGGGTGGGTAGGGGGGTGGGTGGGTGGGTGAGTGGGTGGGTGGGTGAGTGAGTGTGTGGGTGAGTGGGTGGGTGGGTGGGTGAGTGAGTGGGTGGGTGGGTGGGTGTGTGAGTGGGTGGGTGAGTGAGTGGGTGGGTGAGTGGTTGGGTGAGTGGGTGGGTGGGTGGGGGGGTGGGTGAGTGGGTGGGTGGGTGAGTGAGTGGGTGGGTGAGTGGGTGAGTGGGTGAGTGGGTGAGTGAGTGAGTGGGTGGGTGGGTGGGTGTGTGAGTGGGTGGGTGAGTGAGTGGGTGGGTGGGTGAGTGGTTGGGTGAGTGGGTGGGTGGGTGGGGGGGTGGGTGAGTGGGTGGGTGGGTGAGTGGGTGAGTGAGTGAGTGGGTGAGTGAGTGAGTGAGTGGGTGGGTGAGTGGGTGAGTGGGTGAGTGGGTGGGTGAGTGGGTGAGTGGGTGAGTGGGTGGGTGGGTGGGTGAGTGGGTGAGTGGGTGGGTGGGTGAGTGGGTGGGTGGGTGGGTGGTTGGGTGGGTGGGTGGGTGAGTGGGTGGGTGGGTGGGTGGGGGGGTGGGTGAGTGGGTGGGTGGGTGGGTGAGTGGGTTGGTGGGTGAGTAGTGAGTGGGGTGAGTGAGTGAGTGAGTGGGTGAGTGGGTGGGTGAGTGGGTGGGTGAGTGAGTGGGTGAGTGGGTGGGTGGGTGGGTGAGTGAGTGGGTGGGTGAGTGGGTGGGTGGGTGGGTGAGTGAGTGGGTGAGTGAGTGGGTGAGTGGGTGGGTGGGTGGGTGAGTGAGTGGGTGGGTGAGTGGTGGGGGTGAGTGGTGAGTGGGTGGGTGAGTGAGTGGGTGGGTGAGGTGAGTGAGTGGTGGGTGGGTGGGTGAGTGAGGTGGGTGGGTGGGTGAGTGGGTGAGTGGGTGGGGTGAGTGAGTGGGTGGGTGGGTGGGTGAGTGAGTGAGTGGGTGAGTGAGTGAGTGAGTGGGTGAGTGAGTGGGTGGGTGGGTGAGTGAGTGTGTGGGTGAGTGGGTGAGTGGGTGAGTGAGTGGGTGAGTGAGTGTGTGGGTGAGTGGGTGGGTGAGTGAGTGAGTGAGTCAGTGGGTGAGTGGGTACATCAGTCTATGTGGAAGATGCTGCCGATGATGCTGATGATGATGCTGCTGATGATGATAAAGATGCTGATGATGCTGATGCTGCTGCTGATGATGATAAAGATGCTGATGATGATTCCCTGTCTCTCTCTCACAGACTTTCGTGTTCACGGATGGTGAGGACGAGGAACTGAATCGAGAACTTGGTGAGTGGTGGTGGTGAGTGGTGAGTGTGGTGAGTGGTGAGTGTGGTGAGTGTAGTGGTGAGTGTGGTGAGTGGTGAGTGTGGTGAGTGTAGTGGTGAGTGTGGTGAGTGTAGTGAGTGTAGTGGTGAGTGTGGTGGTGAGTGTAGTGGTGAGTGTAGTGGTGGTTGTTGATGTTGCTGATAATGATGTTGTTGATGTTGTTGTTATTGATGTTGTTGTTGATGTTGTTGTTGATGTTGTTGTTGTTGTTAATGTTGATGATGATGTTGATTTTGTTATTGATGTTGTGGATGATGTTGATGATGTTGATGTTGTTGTTGTTATTTATGTTGTTGTTGATGTTGATGATGTTGATGATGTTGTTGTTGTTGTTATTGATGTTGTTGTTGTTGTTGATGTTGTTGATGTTGTTGTTGATGTTGTTGTTGATGTTGTTGTTGATGTTGTTGTTGTTGTTGATGTTGTTGTTGATGTTGTTGTTGATGTTGTTGTTGTTGTTGACAGGGGGCCACTTGCTCCAGACCAACTGCTCCTCTGCGCACTCGCGGCAGGCGCTCTCCTGCAAGATGGCGGTCGAGTTGGACACTTTCCTGCGAGGATCACACAAGTAGAGACACACACACACACAGTGACACACACACAGACACACACAGACACACACACACAGACACACACACAGACACACAGTGACACACACACATAGTGTATATACACAGTCACACACACACAAGTAGAGACACACACACACACACACAGACACACACACACACACACAGACACACACACACACACACAGACACACACACACACAGACACACACACACACACACAGACACACACACACATACAGACACACACACAGACACAGACACACACACACAGACACACACAGACACACACACACAGACACACACACACAGACACACACACATACACACACAGACACACACAGACACATACAGACACACACACAGACACAGACACACACACACAGACACACACAGACACACACACACAGACACACACACACAGACACACACACATACACACACAGACACACACACACACAGACACACACAGACACACACACACAGACACACACACAGACACACTCACCTATTACTCACCTATTCACCCACTCACTCACCTACTCACTCACATACACACTGATACTACTACTAATGATGCTGATACTACTGCTAATGATGCTGATACTACTAGTAATGATACTGATACTACTACTAATGATGCTGATACTACTGATACTACTACTAATGATGCTGATACTACTACTGACAACCCACAGATGGTTTTGCCACGTTGACGACGACACGTACCTCAACACGGCCTCGCTGCTGATACTACTACTACTGATACTATTACTGATGATACTACTGATACTACTAGTAATGATGCTGATACTATTACTAATGATGCTGATACTACTACTGCTTCACCCACAGATGGTTTTGCCACGTGGATGATGACACGTACCTCAACACGGCCTCGCTGATGAAGCTTTTGCGGAGATTCTCTCACCGTGGCGACGTCTACCTGGGCAGACCATCACTAGACCATCCCATGCGCACCCAGCAACAACAGGTGGGGTAACCTGGGGTAACCTGGGGTAACCTGGGGTAACCTGGGGTAACCTGGGGTAACGTGCGTGTCACTGTGTGTGTGACGTCTACCTGGGCAGACCATCACTAGACCATCCCATGCACACCCAGCAACAACAGGTGGGGTAACCTGGGGTAACCTGGGGTAACCTGGGGTAACCTGGGGTAACTGTGTGTGTGTGTCTGTGTGTGTGTCTGTGTGTGTGTGTGTGTCTCTGTGTGTGTGTCTGTGTGTGTGTGTCTCTGTGTGTGTGTCTGTGTGTGTGTGTGTCTATATGTGTGTCTCTCTGTGTGTGTGTCTCTGTGTGTGTGTGTCACTGTGTGTGTGTCACTGTGTGTGTGTCACTGTGTGTGTGTGTGTCTCTGTGTGTGTGTCTGTGTGTCTGTGTGTGTGTGTGTGTCTGTGTGTGTGTGTGTCTGTATGTGTGTCTCTCTGTGTGTGTGTGTCTGTGTGTGTGTCTCTGTGTGTGTGTCTCTGTATGTGTGTCTCTCTGTGTGTGTGTGTCTTTGTGTATGTGTCTCTGTGTGTGTGTCACTGTGTGTGTGTGTCACTGTGTGTGTGTGTGTGTCTGTGTGTGTGTGTGTCACTGTGTGTGTGTGTCACTGTGTGTGTGTCTGTGTTTGTGTGTCTCTCTCTGTGTGTGTCTCTGTGTGTGTGTGTCACTGTGTGTGTGTGTGTGTCTGTGTGTGTGTGTGTCACTGTGTGTGTGTGTCACTGTGTGTGTGTGTGTCTGTGTTTGTGTGTCTCTCTGTGTGTGTGTCTCTGTGTGTGTGTGTCACTGTGTGTGTGTCACTGTGTGTGTGTGTCTCTGTGTGTGTGTCTGTGTGTGTGTGTCTCTGTGTGTGTGTGGGGTAACCTATCTGTGTGTGTGAGGTAACCTCTCTCTCTCTCTGTGTGGTAACCTCTGCAGGAGGGTGCTGCTGAGTTCTGGTTTGCGACCGGCGGAGCCGGTTTCTGCCTCAGCCGTGGACTTACTCTGAAGATGTCTCCCTGGGTCAGGTGAGTTACTCACCACTCACTCATCATTCACTCACTACTCACTCAGTCACTCACTCACTCACCCACTCACTCACTCAGCCACTCACTCACTCAGTAACTCACTCACTCAGCCACTCACTCACTCAGTCACTCAGTCACTCACCCACCCACTCACTCACCACTCACCCACCCACCCACTCACTCACCCACTCACCCACCCACCCATTCACCCACTCACGCACCCCCCCACTCACCCACCCACTCACTCACCCACTCACCCACTCACCCACTCACCCACTCACTCACCCACCCACCACCCACTCACTCACTCACTCACCTACCCACCTCACTCACCCACCCACCTACCCACCTACTCACCCACCTCACTCACCCACCCACTCACTCAGTCACTCACTCACTCACCACCCTACCCACCCACCCACTCACCCACGCACCCACCCACTTACCCACTCACTCACTCACCACTCACCCACTCACCCACCCACCACTCACTCACTCACCCACTCACCCACTCACTCACTCACCCACTCACCACTCACCCACCCACTCACCACTCACCCACCCACCCACTCACTCACCCACTCACTCACTCACCCACTCACTCACTCACCCACTCACCCACTCACTCACCCACTCACTCACTCACCCACTCACCCACTCACTCACCCACTCACTCACTCACTCACTCACCCACTCACCCACTCACTCACTCACCCACTCACCACTCACCCACCCACTCACCACTCACCCACCCACCCACTCACGCACCCACCCACCCACTCACTCACCCACTCACTCACCCACTCACCCACCCACTCACCCACTCACTCACCCACCCACTCACTCACTCACTCACCCACCCACCCACTCACTCACCCACCCACCCACCCACTCACCCACCCACTCCCTCACTCACCCACCCACCTACTCACCCACCCACCCACATTGTTGTTGTTGTGGTTGTTGTTGTTGTGGTGGTGGTAGTGGTGGAGAGTTCATGGCAACTGCGGACAAGATCCGCCTGCCAGACGACTGCACGGTGGGGTTCGTGAGTGAATGGCTCCTGCGAGTTCCACTCACCCACTCACCACTCTTCCATTCTCACCTGGAGGGACTGGCTCAGCTGCCCACTGACTCACTCACCAGCCAGGTGAGTAACTCACTCACTCACCTACTCACTCACCCACTCACTCACTCACTCACCCAGTTACTCAGCCACTCACCCAGTCACTCACACAGCCACTCACTCACCCACTCACTCACTCACCCACTCACCACTGTTCCATTCTCACCTGGAGGGACTGGCTCAGCTGCCCACTGACTCACTCACCAGCCAGGTGAGTAACTCACTCACTCACCTACTCACTCACCCACTCACTCACTCACTCACTCACCCAGTTACTCAGCCACTCACCCAGTCACTCACACAGCCACTCACTCACTCACTCACCCACTCACCACTGTTCCATTCTCACCTGGAGGGGCTGGCTCAGCTGCCCACTGACTCACTCACCAGCCAGGTGAGTAACTCACTCACTCACCTACTCACTCACCCACTCACTCACTCACTCACCCAGTTACTCAGCCACTCACCCAGTCACTCACACAGCCACTCACTCACCCACTCACTCACTCACCCACTCACCACTGTTCCATTCTCACCTGGAGGGACTGGCTCAGCTGCCCACTGACTCACTCACCAGCCAGGTGAGTAACTCACTCACTCACCTACTCACTCACCCACTCACTCACTCACTCACTCACTCACCCAGTTACTCAGCCACTCACTCAGCCACTCACCCAGCCACTCACCCACTCACTCACTCACTCACTCACCCACTCACCACTGTTCCATTCTCACCTGGAGGGGCTGGCTCAACTGCCCACTGACTCACTCACCAGCCAGGTGAGTAACTCACTCACTCACCCAGCCACTCACCCACTTACTCAGTCACTCACCCAGTTACTCAGCCACTCACCCAGTCACTCACACAGCCACTCACTCACCCACTCACTCACTCACCCACTCACCACTGTTCCATTCTCACCTGGAGGGACTGGCTCAGCTGCCCACTGACTCACTCACCAGCCAGGTGAGTAACTCACTCACTCACCTACTCACCCACTCACTCACTCACCCAGTTACTCAGCCACTCACCCAGTCACTCACACAGCCACTCACTCACTCACCCACTGACTCACTCACCAGCCAGGTGAGTAACTCACTCACTCACCTACTCACTCACCCACTCACTCACTCACCCAGTTACTCAGCCACTCACCCAGCCACTCACCCAGCCACTCACCCACTCACTCACTCACTCACTCACCCACTCACCACTGTTCCATTCTCACCTGGAGGGACTGGCTCAACTGCCCACTGACTCACTCACCAGCCAGGTGAGTAGCTCACTCACTCACCTACTCACTCACCCACTCACTCACTCACTCACTCACCCAGTTACTCAGCCACTCACTCAGCCACTCACCCAGCCACTCACCCAGCCACTCACCCACTCACTCACTCACTCACTCACCCACTCACCACTGTTCCATTCTCACCTGGAGGGGCTGGCTCAACTGCCCACTGACTCACTCACCAGCCAGGTGAGTAACTCACTCACTCACCTACTCACTCACCCACTCACTCACTCACCCAGTTACTCAGCCACTCACTCAGCCACTCACCCAGCCACTCACCCACCCACTCACTCACTCACCCACTCACCACTGTTCCATTCTCACCTGGAGGGGCTGGCTCAACTGCCCACTGACTCACTCACCAGCCAGGTGAGTAACTCACTCACTCACCCAGCCACTCACCCAGTTACTCAGCCACTCACCCAGCCACTCACCCAGCCACTCACTCACTCACCCAGCCACTCACCCAGTTACTCAGCCACTCACTCAGCCACTCACCCACCCACCCACCCACTCACTCACTCACCCACTCACCCACCCACTCACTCACCCAGCCACCCACCCACCCACTCACTCACCCACCCACACACCCAGCCACTCACTCACTCACTCACCCACTCACTCACCCAGCCACTCACGTCACTCACTCACCCACTCACTCACCCAGCCACTCACTCACTCACTCACCCACTCACTCACCCAGCCACTCACCCCACCCACTCACCCACCCACTCACTCACCCACCACTCACCACTCACCCCACCCACTCACCCACCCACCCACTCACCCAGCTCACCCCCACCCCACATCTCACCACCCACTCACCACTCACCACACACTCACCCACTCAACCCACCCACCCACTCACCCACTCACCCACCCACCCACTCACTCACCCACTCACCCACCCACTCACTCACCCCCCTCCCCACTCACCACCCACTCACCACTCACTCACCACCCACCCACTCACCCACCCACTCCTCACTCACTCACCCACTCACCCACTCACTCACCCACCCACCCACTCACCCACCTCACTCACTCACTCACCCACTCACCCACTCACTCACCCACCCACTCACTCACTCACCCACTCACCCACTCACTCACCCACCCATCACTCACCTCACCCACTCCCCAACCCACCACTCCCCCAGCCACTCACCCACTCACCACCCACTCACCACTCACCACCCACTCACCACTCACCACCACACTCACCCACTCACCACCCACCACCCAGCCACTCACCCACTCACCCTCACTCACCCACCCACTCACTCACCCACTCACCCACTCACTCACCCACACCACTCACTCACTCACCCACTCACCCACCCACCACTCACCCACTCACCCAGCCACTCACCACGCACCACCCACTCACCACACCACCCACTCACCACTCACCCCCACTCACCCCACTCACCCACCCACTCACCCAGCCACTCACCACTCACCCACTCACTCACCCACCCACTCACTCACTCCACTCACTCACCACCACACCCACTCACTCACTCACCCACTCACCACCCACCCACTCACCCCTCACCCAGCCCTCCCCCTCACCACCCACCACCACTCCCACCCACTCACCACTCACCACCACCACCACTCACCCACCCACTCACCCAGCCACTCACCCACTCACCCACTCACTCACCCACCCACTCCCACTCACCACTCACCACTACACTCACCCACCCCTCACTCACTCACCACCTCACCCACCCACCCACTCACCCACTCACCAGCCACTCACCCACTCACCCCCCACTCACCACTACCACCCACTCACCACTC
>NW_026891378.1:1444197-1463798 GCF_015708825.2 Lethenteron reissneri
CCTGCGGCTCAGAAGATGGTGGACAAGGGGCTCGGGAACGGAGGAGATTGATCAGGAGATCGATATCCATGGTGGGAGGAGGGTGGGTGTTGGGGTGGGTGGGTGTTGGGTAGTGGTGGGTGGTGGGTAGTGGGTGGGTGTTGGGGTGGATGGGTGGATGTGTTGTGTGTGTGTCTGTGTGTGTGTCTGTGTGTGTATGTTTCTGTGTGGTGTGTGTGTGTGTCTGTGTGTGTGTGTCTGTGTGTGTCTATGTGCGTGTGTCTGTGTGTGTCTGTGTCTGTCTGTGTGTCTCTATGCGTGTGTGTGTCTATGTGTATCTATGTGTGTGTGTCTGTGTGTATGTGTGTTTGTGTGTCTATGTGCGTCTGTGTGTGTGTCTGTGTGGTGTGTGTGTGTCGATGTGCGTCTGTGTGTGTGTGTCTGTGTGCGTGTGTGTCTGTGTGTGCGTGTCTATGTCTCTATGTCTATGTGTCTATGTGTGTCTGTGTGTGTGTTTGTGTGTGTGTCTCTATGTCTATGTGTCTGTGTGTATCTGTGTCTATGCGTGTCTGCGTGCGTGTGTCTATGTGTGTCTATGCGTGTGTGTCTGCGTGTGCGTGTGTGTGTGTCTATGTGTGTGTGTGTGTCTGTGTGTGTGTTTGTGTGTGTCTGTGTGTGTGTCTGTGTGTGTGTCTGTGTGCGTGAGTGTCTGTGTGTGTCTATGTGCGTGTGTCTGTGTGTGTGTGTCTGTGTCTGTCTGTGCGGGGAGCGGTAGTGTAGTGGTTAGTGCGCTGCGCTATGAACCTGGCGACCCGGGTTCGATTCCCGCTCACGGCTAACACCAGTGACGATTATCTGAACCGGTCCTGGGCCTCCCCTAGGTCGACTCAGCCTTAAATGAGTACTTGGTGCGGTGTGTAAACATCGCCACTAGGGAGACAAAGGCGGTCGGGCGTGGTGCTGGCCACCCACCCCCTCGTGTACCGTTCCGGCCTTCATAGGTGCTCGCTAACAGTACTTGCCCCTACAGTCTGTTCAGGCTATATGGGGGATCTTTGATCTTTGTCTATGTGTGTGTGTCTATGTGTGTGTGTCTATGTGTGTGTGTCTATGTGTGTGTGTCTATGTGTGTGTGTGTCTATGTGTCTGTGCGTGTGCGCGTGTGTGTGTATAGGTGTGTGTGTCTATGTGTGTGTGTCTATGTGTGTGTGTCTATGATATGTGTGTGTGTCTATGTGTGTGTGTGTCTATGTGTCTGCGCGTGTGCGCGTGTGTGTGTATAGGTGTGTGTGTCTATGTGTGTGTGTCTGTGTGTGTGTGTCTATGTGTGTGTGTGTCTATGCTATGTGTGTGTGTCTATGTGTGTGTGTGTCTATGTGTGTGTGTGTCTATGTGTGTGTGTCTATGTGTGTGTGTGTCTATGTGTCTGCGCGTGTGCGCGTGTGTGTGTATAGGTGTGTGTGTGTCTATGTGTGTGTGTCTATGTGTGTGTGTGTCTATGTGTGTGTGTCTATGTGTGTGTGTCTATGTGTGTGTGTCTATGTGTGTGTGTCTATTTGTGTGTGTCTATGTGTGTGTGTCTATGTGTGTGTGTCTATGTGTGTGTGTGTCTATGCTATGTGTGTGTGTCTATGCTATGTGTGTGTGTCTATGTGTCTGCGCGTGTGCGCGTGTGTGTGTATAGGTGTGTGTGTCTATGTGTGTGTGTCTATGTGTGTGTCTATATGTATCTGTGTGTGTGTGTGCGTGTGTCTGTGTGTGTGTCTGTGTGTCTATGTGTCTATGTGTGTGTGTCTATGTGTGTGTCTATATGTATCTGTGTGCGTGTGTGTGTGTGCGTGTGTCTGTGTGTGTGTCTGTGTGTCTATGTGTCTATGTGTGTGTCTATATGTATCTGTGTGTGTGTGTGCGTGCGTGTAGGTGTACCGAGTGGTGAGCATCTGCCTGGGCTGCCCCCCGTCGTCGTTCACGTGGGACTACAAGGATAAGGAGAAGGCCTTCCACAGCCTGGGGCCCCTCACCCCCCTCCAGTTCTACCAGCAGCACGTGCAGCCGCTCTACGACGTGGCCACCAAGGTAGACACCACCACCACCACCACCACAACACCACCACCACTACTACCAACACCACCACCATCACCACCACTACCACCACCACCACAACCACCACCAAGGTAGACACCACCACCACCACCACACCAACACCACCACTACAACAACCACCACCACCACCACTACCACCACCACCACAACCACCACCAAGGTAGACACCACCACCACTACCAGCACAGCCTGGGGCCCCTCACCCCTCTGCAGTTCTACCAGCAGCACGTGCAGCCGCTCTACGACGTGGCCACCAAGGTAGACACCACCACTACAACAACCACCACCACCACCACTACTACCACCACCACCACCACTACACCACCACCACCACTACTACCACCACCACCACCACCACAACCACCACCACTACACCACCACCACCACCACCACCACTACAACAACCACCACCAGCACCACCATCACCACCAACACCACCACCACCAACACCACCGCCAGCACCATCACACCATCATCACCACCGCCACCATCATCACCACCACCACACCACCACCACTACCACCAACACCACTACCACCACCACCACTACCACCACCACCAAGCACCACCATCACTACCAGCACCACCACTACTACCACCACCACCACTACCACCACCACCAGCACCACCACCACTACCAGCACCACCAACACCACCACCACCATGTCCACCACCACCACCGACCCCATCGTCCCCGTGTCCCCTCCCCCCAGGTGTGCCTGGTGAACGACCCACGTCCCCACCACCACCACCACCACGTCCACCACATCCACCACCACCACCATGTCCACCACCACCACCATGTCCACCATCATCGTCTCCGTGTCCACCCCCCCAGGTGTGCCTGGTGAACGACCCGCGTCCCCACCACCAGTTTGGCCGCCTCTACACCGTCGAGTTCCTGGGCAACGTGGTGGGCGGACAGCGCACGGTCTACGTGAACCAGCCCGCACAGCTGCTCAAGAGCCTGGCGGCAGCCTCCATCCGCAGTGGAGAGGTGGGCGGTGGGGGGGTGGTGGGGGGGTAGTAGTGGGGGGGTGGTGGGGGGGAGTGGTGGGGAGGGACGGTCTACGTGAACCAGCCCGCACAGCTGCTCAAGAGCCTGGCGGCAGCCTCCATCCGCAGTGGAGAGGTGGGCGGGGTGGTGGGGGGTTGGTGGGGGGGTGGGAGTGGTGGGGGGGTGGTGGGGGGGTGTGGTGGGGAGGGACGGTCTACGTGAACCAGCCCGCACAGCTGCTCAAGAGCCTGGCGGCAGCCTCCATCTGCAGCGGAGAGGTGGGTAGTGGGGGGGTGGTGGGGGGTAGTGGTGGGGGGGTAGTGGTGGGGGGGTAGTGGGGGGGAGTGGTGGGGAGTGACGGTCTACGTCAACCAGCCCGCAGAGCTGCTCAAGAGCCTGGCTGCAGCCTCCATCCGCAGTGGAGAGGTGGGCGGGGTGGTGGGGGGTAGTGGGGGGGTGTGGTTAAACGCGTGTCTCCCCCCCCCGTGTCTCCCCCCCCCCCCGTGTCTCCCCTCCCCGTGTCTCCCCCCCGTGTCTTCACCCTGTGTCTCTCCCCCCGTGTCTCTCCCCCCGTGTCTCCCCCCCCCCGTGTCTCTCCCCCCCCCCCCCCGTGTCTCCCCCCCCCCCCGTGTCTCCCCCCCCGTGTCTCCCCCCCCCGTGTCTCCCCCCCCGTGTCTCCCCCCCCCGTGTCTCCCCCCCCGTGTCTCCCCCCCCCCGTGTCTCCCCCCCCCGTGTCTCACCCCCCGTGTCTCCAGGCGGTGTGGTTTGGTTGCGACGTCGGGAAACATTTCCACGGCAAACTGGGCATCCACGACATGAACCTGTGAGACACTCGCACGCACACACACGCACGTACACGTACACACACGTACACACACACACGTACACACACGTACACACACACACACGTACACACACGTACACACACACACACGTACACGCACGTACACACGTACACGCACGTACACACACGTACACACACACACACGTACACACACGTACACACACACACACGTACACGCACGTACACACGTACACGCACACACA
The DNA here is from genome assembly GCF_015708825.2 of Lethenteron reissneri. Taxonomy (NCBI): domain Eukaryota; kingdom Metazoa; phylum Chordata; class Hyperoartia; order Petromyzontiformes; family Petromyzontidae; genus Lethenteron; species Lethenteron reissneri. The sequence continues at coordinate 1,448,324 of NW_026891378.1, forward strand.
CACGCACGTACACGTGCACTCGCACGTACACACACGCACTCGCACGTACACACACGCACGTACTCACACATACACACACACGTACACACGTACACGCACACACACACGTACACACACACGTACACACACACACCGTACACATGCACACACGTACACACACACGTACACACACGTACACACACACACAGGCACACACACGTACACACACACACATACACACTGACACACACGTGTACACACGTACACACACACGTACACACACGTACACACACACACACGTACACACGTACACACACACGTACACACGTACACGTACACACACACACGTACACACACACACGTACACACACACACGTACACACACACACGTACACACACACACGTACACACACGTACACACACGTACACATGGTGGTGTTGATGGTGGTGATGATGGTGGTGATGGGGATGATGGTGATGTTGATGATGATGATGGTGATGTTGATGATGATGATGGTGGTGATGGCGGTGTTGGTGGTAGTGGTGTTGATGATGATGGTGATGATGATGTTGTTGATGATGTTGATGATGTTGATGATGATGGTGATGATGATGATGTTGGTGTTGATGATGGTGATGATGATGTTGATGATGGTGGTGATGATGATGATGATGGTGGTGTTGGTGGTGATGATGATAGTAGTGATGATGGTGATGGTGGTGTTGATGATGATGATGGTGTTCATGATGATGGTGGTGGTGATGATGGTGATGATGATGGCGATGATGTTGATGATGATGATGTTGATGGTGGTGATGATGATGGTGACGTCGTGTGTAGGTATAACCACGAGTTGGTGTTTGGAGTGTCCGTGAAGTCGATGACCAAGTCGGAGCGGCTGATCTACGGGGACTCGCTGATGACCCACGCCATGGTTCTCACAGCCTACTCCGACACGGTGATGGCATCAACAACATCACCAACAACATCACCAGCATCATCATCATCACCACCACCAGCATCATCAACATCATCATCACCACTACCATCACCACCACCATCATCATCATCATCACCAACATCATCATCATCAACAACATCACCAACACCAACAACATCACCAACAACATCATCACCACTATCACCAACAACATCACCAACAGCAATCATCATCACCACTACCATCATCATCAACAACATCATCAACAACACCACCAGCATCAGCATCAACATCAGCATCATCACCAACATCATCATCATCATCACCACCATCACCACCAACATCATCATCATCATCACCACCACCACCAACATCATCACCACCAGCAATCATCATCACCACTACCATCATCACCACCACCACCATCATCACCATCAACACTACCATCACCACCATCAACAACCATCACCACCACCATCAGCATCACCACCACCAACATCATCACCATCAACATCATCACCATCAACATCATCACCATCAACATTGGCATTATCATCGCTGATATTAACGTGTCTCTCTGTGACTGTCTCCACCTCCGTGTCTCCCCCCCCGTGTCTCTCCCCCGTGTCTCCCCCGCCCCCCCGTGTCTCCCCCCCCCCGTGTCTCCCCCCCCGTGTCTCTCCCCCATATCTCCCCCGCCCCCCCGTGTCTCCCTCCCCGTGTCCCCCCCCCCGTGTCTCCCCCCCCGTGTCTCTCCCCCGTGTCTCCCCCCCCCCCGTGTCTCCCCCCCCCCCGTGTCTCCCTCCCCGTGTCCCCCCCCCCGTGTCTCCCCCCCGTGTCTCCCCCCCCCCCGTGTCTCCCCCCCCCCCCGTGTCTCCCTCCCCGTGTCCCCCCCCCCGTGTCTCCCTCGCCCCCCCGTGTCTCCCCCCCCGTGTCTCCCTCCCCGTGTCCCCCCCCCCCCGTGTCTCCCCCCCCCCCCCCGTGTCTCCCCGTGTCTCCCCCCCCCCCCCCGTGTCTCCCCGTGTCTCCCCCGCGTGTCTCAGGAGGGCAAGGAGGGTGCTGAGTATGAGAAGTGGAGGGTGGAGAACTCGTGGGGTGATGATCGTGGATGCAAAGGTACCAGGAGCATCATCAGCAGCAGCATCATCAGCAGCATCATCATCAGCAGCAGCAGCATCATCAGCAGCAGCAGCATCATCAGCAGCAGCATCATCAGCAGCATCATCAGCAGCAGCAGCATCATCAGCAGCAGCATCATCAGCAGCATCATCAGCAGCATCATCACCATCACCACCATCACCACCACCACCGCCATCACCACCATCACCTCTTCCACCATCACCGCCATCACCACCATCATCATCACCACCAACATCACCACCACCACCTCCTCCTCGACCACCACCTCCACCACCACCTCCACCACCACCACCTCCTCCTCGACCACCACCTCCACCACCACCTCCTCCTCTATCAGCACTAACATCACCATCTCCTCCACCACCACCACCAGCACCACCATCACCACCACCTCCACCACCATCATCACCACCTCCATCATCACCATCATCACCAGCACCATCATCACCATCATCATCATCACCATCATCACCACCACCATCATCATCACCACCATCACCACCACCACCACCATCACCACCTCCACCATCATCATCACCACCACCATCAACACCATCACCACCACCACCATCACCACCTCCACCATCATCACCACCACCACCATCACCACCACCTCCACCACCATCATCACCACCTCCACCACCATCATCACCACCATCACCACCACCTCCACCATCACCACCATTACCTCTTCCACCATCACCACCATCACCACCACCACCACCACCTCCATCACCACCACCATCACCACCACCACCACCAACTTCCCACGAAGTTTCTCATTGTCCCCTCCCCCCCCGCCCCCCCAGGCTACCTGTCCATGTGTGACGCGTGGTTCTCCGAGTTTGTCTACGAGGTGGTGGTGGACCGCTCGCTGTGCCCCGAGGCGGTGCTGGCGGTGCTCTCGCAGGAGCCGCACGTGCTGCCCGCCTGGGACCCCATGGGGGCCCTCGCCTGCTGAGAGAGAACACCACCCCCCCAGGGAGACCCCCACACACACAGAGACACACAGAGACACAGAGACACACACACACAGACACACACAGACACCACACACACAGACACACACAGAGACACACACACAGACACACACACAGACACACACACAGACACACACACACACAGACACACACACAGACACACACACAGACACACACACACACAGACACACACACAGACACACACACAGACACAGAGACACACACACAGACACACACAGAGACACACACACACACAGACACACACAGAGACACACACACAGACACACACAGACACACATAGACCCCCACACAGACACAGACACACACAGAGACACACACAGGATCCACACGTGCTGCCCGCCTGGGACCCCATGGGGGCCCTCGCCTGCTGAGAGAGAACACCCCCCCCCCAGGGAGACCCCCACACACAGAGACACACAGAGACACATAGAGAGACACAGAGACACACAGAGACACACAGAGACACACACAGTGACACACAGAGACACACACACACACAGAGACACACACACACACAGAGACCCACACAGACACACACAGAGACACACACACAGAGACACACATAGAGACACACACACAGAGACACACACACAGAGACACACACACAGAGACACACACACAGAGACACACACACAGAGACACACACACAGAGACACACAGAGACACACAGAGACACACAGAGACACACAGAGACACACACACACACACAGAGACACACAGTGACAAACACACAGAGACACAGAGACACACAGAGACACACAGAGACACACACACAGAGACCCCCACACACAGAGACACATACACAGAGACACATACACAGAGACACACACAGACAGAGACACACATAGAGACACACACAGAGACACACACACAGAGACACACACACAGACACACACAGAGACCCCCACACACAGAGACACACACACAGAGACACACACACACACACAGTGACAAACACACAGAGACACACAGAGACACACACACACACACACAGTGACAAACACACAGAGACACAGAGACACACAGAGACACACAGAGACACACACACAGAGACCCCCACACACAGAGACACATACACAGAGACACACACACAGAGACACACACAGACAGAGACACACATAGAGACACACATAGAGACACACACAGAGACACACACACAGAGACACACACACAGAGACACACACACAGACACACACAGAGACACACACACAGACACACACAGAGACACACACACAGACACACACACAGACACACACAGAGACACACACACACACAGAGACACACACAGACACACACACACAGAGACACACACACACACAGACACGCACACAGACACACACACACAGGAGCCGCACGTGCTGCCCGCCTGGGACCCCATGGGGGCCCTCGCCTGCTGAGAGAACACCCCCCCCCCCAGGGAGACCCCCACACACACAGAGACACACACACAGAGACACACACAGAGACACACACAGAGACACACACACAGAGACACACACACACACAGAGACACACACACACACAGAGACACACACACAGAGACACACACACAGAGACACACACACAGAGACACACACACAGAGACACACACAGAGACACACACACAGAGACACACACACACACACACACAGAGACACACAGAGACACAGAAACACACACAGAGACACATACACAGACACACACACACACAGAGACACACACACACACACAGAGAGACCCACACACACACAGAGAGACCCACACAGAGACACACACAGAGACACACACAGACACCACACACAGAGAGACACACAGAGACACACACACACAGAGACACGCACAGAGACACACAGAGACACACAGACACACACACAGGAGCCGCACGTGCTGCCCGCCTGGGACCCCATGGGGGCCCTCGCCTGCTGAGAGAAGACTACCCCCCCAGGGAGACCCCCACACAGAGACACACACATAGAGGCACACAGACACACATAGAGGCACACAGACACACATAGAGGCACACAGACACACGTAGACCCCATAGACACAGAGACACCACACAGAGACACCACACACACACCACACACACACAACCACCACACACCACACACACACCACACAGAGACACCACACACACACCACGTACACTACACACACACCACACACACACCAATACCACACACACACCACACCAATACCACACACCGCACACACACCACACACACACCACACACACACCGCACACACACCGCACACACACCGCACACACACCGCACACACCACACACACCACACCCCCCATACACTCCCCATACACACCATCACCATCATCACAATCATTCTCTCCATCACCATCAGCAGCAGCCAGGGTCTCTCCACTGTTGGATGTGGCGGTGATGATGGTGGTTGTGGTGGTGGTTGTGGTAGTGGTGATGGTGGTAGTGGAGGTTGTGATAATGGTGGTGGTGGTGGTGGAGGAGGTTGTGGTGGTGGTGATGGTGGTAGTGGTGATGATGATGGTGGTGGTGGAGCTTGTGGTGATGGTGGTGGTGGTAGTGGCAGTGGAGGAGATGGTGGTAGTGGTGATGGTGGTGTGGTGATGGTTGTTGCTGGTGGTAGTGGAGATGGTGGTGGTGGTAGTGGTGATGGTTGCTGCTGGTGGTAGTGGAGATGGTGGTGGTGATGATGGTGATTGTTGTTGGTGGTGGTGGTAGTGGAGATGGTGGTGGTTGCTGGTGGTAGTGGAGATGGTGGTGGTGGTTGGTGGTGGTAGTGGAGATGGTGGTTGGTGGTGGTAGTGGAGATGGTGGTGGTGGTAGTGGAGATGGTGGTGGTGGTTGTTGGTGGTGGTAGTGGAGATGGTGGTGGTGGTTGGTGGTGGTAGTGGAGATGGTGGTTGGTGGTGGTAGTGGAGATGGTGGTGGTGGTAGTGGAGATGGTGGAGATGGTGGTGATGGTTGTTGCTGGTGGTAGTGGAGATGGTGGTGGTGGTTGGTGGTGGTAGTGGAGATGGTGGAGATGGTGGTGGTGGTTGTTGGTGGTGGTGGTTGTTGCTGGTGGTAGTGGAGATGGTGGAGATGGTGGTGGTGGTAGTGGAGATGGTGGAGATGGTGGTGATGGTTGTTGGTGGTGGTGGTTGTTGCTGGTGGTAGTGGAGATGGTGGAGATGGTGGTGGTGGTTGTTGGTGGTGGTGATGATGGTGATGGTGGTGGTGGTGGTTGTTGCTGGTGGTGGTTGTTTGTTTGTTAACGGTTTTGCTGTTGTCATGAACACACGGTGGTCACCCACAATGCAACGGGGTTTCTAATCATTGATCTGGGAAGTTTTTGTTTTCAATTAAACTCGTTTTAATCACTCGCGCTGCTGCTGCTGGGCGATGTTCATGCGGTGTGCCTCTGGTGGGAGCGGATATGCAAAATTACGATTTAAAGCTTCTTTCGTGACTGCAGGGATTCATCTTCTTGGTTCTTTTGGTAAAGTCACGTAGAAGGGAAATAATAAAATAAAAAAAATAAAACATGGCGTAAAACATATTATTAAATAATAAAAATTAAACATAATATAAGCATGTTTTATTTTAATGATTTTATTATTTCCATGCTACGTGACTTTACCGAAAGAACCAAGAAGATGTCTATGCAAAGTGGCAACTTGAGGGCGTGGCTATGCTAATGAGCTGTGGGCGTGGTTATGCTAATGAGGTGTGAGGGCGTGGCTATGCTAATGAGCTGTGTGGGCGTGGCTATGCTAATGAGCTGTGTGGACGTGGCTATGCTGATGAGATGTGTGGGCGTGGCTATGTTGATGAGCTGTGTGGGCGTGGCTATGCTAATGAACTCTGGGCGTGGCTAAGCTAATGAGCTGTGTGGGCGTGGCTATACCAATGAGTGGTGTAGGCGTGGCTATGTTAATGAGGTGTGTGGGCGTGGTTATGCTAATGAACTGTGTGGGCGTGGCTATGCTAATGAGCTGTGAGGGCCACTGAGCCCGAAGCAGCACCCCCCTCCCCACGGCCTCGGAGCCCCGGGCGAGCCAGGCGAGGCCGAGGCTCCCCGGGGTACCAGGCCGCAGTGCTGGGACTCCACCGCGAACATTGTCACCCCGAACCCCTCACACATTCACACACACTCACTCACGTACTCACTCACACACTCACATTCACTCACTCACACACTCACCCACTCACTTACTCACTCACACACTCACTTACTCACACACTCACTCACACACTCACACACACACTCACTCACACACTTACTCACACACTCACACTCACACACTCACTCACCCACTCACTTACTCACTCACACACTCACTTACTCACACACTCACTCACACACTCACACACACACTCACTCACACACTTACTCACACACTCACACTCACACACTCACTCACCCACTCACTTACTCACTCACACACTCACTCACTCACACACTCACCCACTCACTTACTCACTCACCCACTCACTTACTCACACACTCACTCACACACTCACTCACACACTCACACACACACTCACTCACACACTTACTCACACACTCACTCACCCACTCACTTACTCACACACTCACTTACTCACACACTCACACTCACACACACACTCACTCACACACTTACTCACTCACTCACACACTCACCCACTCACTCACCCACTCACTCACACACTCACCCACTCACTCACACACTCACCCACTCACACACTCACCCACTCACTCACACACTCACCCACACACTCACCCACTCACTCACACACTCACCCACTCACTCACTCAGCCACTCACTCACCCACTCACCCACTCACTCACCACTCACCCACTCACTCACTCACCACTCACCCTCTCACTCACCCACCCACTCACCACTCACCCACTCACTCACCCACCCACTCACCAACTCACCCACCCACTCACCACTCACTCACTCACCCACCCACTCACCCACCCACTCACCCACCCACTCACTCACCCACCCACTCACCAACTCACCCACCCACTCACTCACCCACCCACTCACCCACCCACCCACTCACCCACCCACTCACCCACTCACTCACTCACCCACCCTCTCACTCACCCACTCCCCCACCACTCACCCACCCACTCACCACCCACTCACTCACCCACCCACTCACCACCCACTCACTCACTCACCCACTCCCCCACCCACCCACTCACCACTCACCCACCCACTCACCCACCCACTCACCACCCACCACAGCATGGAAGTCGGTGAACCACGGCCATTTACCAACGTCCCGAGTTTTAATTACAAACACAAACGGACCGCTACCCACACACAGACAAAGCCACCCCAGGTAGCCTCTAGCCGGGCTGCAGGGGCAAGTGCTGTTAGCGAGCGAGTAGCAGCAGCGCCTATGAAGGCTACCGGCACTGTGGCACACACAGAGGGGGTGGGCAGACAGCACCACGCCCGGCCGTCTTTGTCTCTCCCCCAGTGGCGATGTTCACTACTACACACCGCTACGACACCAGCTACTCACTTGAGGCTGAGTCGACCTAGGGAAGGCCCAGGACCGGTTCAGATAATCATCGCTGGCGGTGTTGGCCGTGAGCGGGAATTGAATTCGGGTCGCCGGGTTCGTAGCGCAGCGTGGCGCTAACGACTACACCCACCGCTCTCCAGACAGACACGCACAGACACACAGACACACAGGCACTCGCACAGACAGATACATTCACGTACACAGACATGCACATAGACACACACTCACACAGACATACACAGACACTCAAACAGACACACATACATTCACTCACACAGACACTCACACAGACACACATACATTCACTCACACACTCACACAGACGTTCACACAGACACACATACATTCACTCACACAGACACTCACACAGACACACATACATTCACTCACACAGACAGACACACAGATACACTCACACTCACACACAAGACACACACAGACATACATTCACACAGACACACGTACATTCACACACAGACACACACACAGACACTCACCACCACCACCACCGCCGCCACAACTACCACCACCACCACCACTGCCACCACCACCACCACCAAAATAAAACCCAGAGACTGGTACATCCGCGTCCGAGTCTCTGTCTCTCTCACACGAGTGGGTGGGTGGGTGAGTGGTTGGGTGAGTTGGTGAGTGGATCGGTGGGTCAGTGGGTGAGTGGGTGGGTGAGTGAGTGGGTCGGGTGAGTAGGTGGGTGAGTGAGTGGGTGGGTCGGTGAATAGGTGGGTGGGTGGGTGAGTAGCTGAGTGGGTGAGTGAGTAGGTGAGTGGGTGAGTGAGTTGGTGAGTGGGTCGGTGGGTGAGTGAGTGAGTGGGTTGGTAAGTGAGTGGGTGATTGTGTGAGTGGGTGGGTGTGTGAGTGGGTGGGTGGGTGAGTAGCTGAGTGAGTGAGTGAGTAGGTGAGTGGGTGAGTGGGTTGGTGAGTGAGTGGGTGAGTGAGTGAGTGAGTGGGCTGGTGGGTGAGTGAGTGGTGAGTGAGTGTGTGAGTGAGTGGGTGAGTGTATGAGTGAGTGGGTTGGTGGGTGAGTGAGTGAGTGGGTGAGTGGGTGAGTGGGTTGGTGAGCGAGTGAGTTGGTGAGAGGGTGAGTCTCCGCGTGTCTTCATCACCGCCTGCTGAGCCCCAGTTTAGCCTGGAAAGCGTCTCCATCCCTCTTTGTGGCCATCTGTAACATCAGCACCACACAGGGAGACAGACTCGGTGATTAACACTGAACCCTGTGGGAGTCTCGGTGATTAACACTGAACCCTGTGGGAGCCTCACTGATTAACACTGAACCCTGTGGGAGTCTCGGTGATTAACACTGAACCCTGTGGGAGCCTCACTGATTAACACTGAACCCTGTGGGAGTCTCGGTGATTAACACTGAACCCTGTGGGAGTCTCGGTGATTAACACTGAACCCTGTGGGAGCCTCACTGATTACCACTGAACCCTGTGGGAGTCTCGGTGATTAACACTGAACCCTGTGGGAGCCTCACTGATTAACACTGAACCCTGTGGGAGTCTCGGTGATTAACACTGAACCCTGTGGGAGTCTCACTGATTAACACTGAACCCTGTGGGAGTCTCGGTGATTAACACTGAACCCTGTGGGAGTCTCGGTGATTAACACTGAACCCTGTGGGAGTCTCAGTGATTAACACTGAACCCTGTGGGAGTCTCAGTGATTAACACTGAACCCTGTGGGAGCCTCACTGATTAACACTGAACCCTGTGGGAGACTCAGTGATTAACACTGAACCCTGTGGGAGTCTCAGTGATTGACACTGAACCCTGTGGGAGTCTCAGAGATTAACACTGGACCCTGTGGGAGTCTCAGTGATTAACACTGAACCCTGTGGGAGTCTCGGTGATTAACACTGAACCCTGTGGGAGTCTCAGTGATTAATACTGAACCCTGTGGGAGTCTCAGTGATTAACACTGAACCCTGTGGGAGCCTCAGAGATTAACACTGAACCCTGTGGGAGTCTCAGTGATTAACACTGAACCCTGTGGGAGTCTCAGTGATTAACACTGAACCCTGTGGGAGTCTCAGTGATTGACACTGAACCCTGTGGGAGTCTCAGTGATTAACACTGAACCCTGTGGGAGTCTCAGTGATTGACACTGAACCCTGTGGGAGTCTCAGTGATTAACACTGAACCCTGTGGGAGTCTCAGTGATTAACACTGAACCCTGTGGGAGCCTCAGAGATTAACACTGAACCCTGTGGGAGTCTCAGTGATTGACACTGAACCCTGTGGGAGTCTCAGTGATTGACACTGAACCCTGTGGGAGTCTCAGTGATTAACAATGAACCCTGTGGGAGTCTCGGTGATTAACACTGAACCTTGTGGGAGCCTCAGTGATTAACACTGAACCCTGTGGGAGCCTCAGTGATTAACACTGAACCCTGTGGGAGCCTCAGTGATTAACACTGAACCCTGTGGGAGCCTCAGTGATTAACACTGAACCCTGTGGGAGCCTCAGTGATTAACACTGAACCCTGTGGGAGCCTCAGTGATTAACACTGAACCCTGTGGGAGTCTCGGTGATTAACACTGAACCCTGTGGGAGTCTCACTGATTAACACTGAACCCTGTGGGAGCCTCAGTGATTAACACTGAACCCTGTGGGAGCCTCAGTGATTAACACTGAACCCTGTGGGAGTCTCAGTGATTAACACTGAACCCTGTGGGAGTCTCAGTGATTAACACTGAACCCTGTGGGAGTCTCAGTGATTGACACTGAACCCTGTGGGAGTCTCAGTGATTAACACTGAACCCTGTGGGAGTCTCAGTGATTAACACTGAACCCTGTGGGAGTCTCAGTGATTAACACTGAACCCTGTGGGAGTCTCAGTGATTGACACTGAACCCTGTGGGAGTCTCAGTGATTGACACTGAACCCTGTGGGAGTCTCAGTGATTAACACTGAACCCTGTGGGAGTCTCAGTGATTAACACTGAACCCTGTGGGAGTCTCAGTGATTAACACCGAACCCTGTGGGAGTCACCTTATTAATGTCGTGGTGTCTCTTCTTGGTCACAATCTCCTCCAGAATTTCTCCGTCTCCTCTCACCACCCTGAGACGTTCAAACAGACGTTCATCAGACGTTCAAACAGACGTTCGCAACAAAGATACAAAGCTCCCCCAGGTAGCCTTCAGCAGGGCTGCAGGGGCAAGTGCTGTTAGCTAGCGAGTAGCAGTGTCTATGTACTACACACACCACGCACACAAAGCTCCCCAGGTAGCCTCTAGCAGGGCTGCAGGGGCAAGTGCTGTTAGCTAGCGAGTAGCAGCAGCAGTGTCTATGTACTACACACACCACGCACAGACAAAGCTCCCCAGGTAGCCTCTAGCAGGGCTGCAGGGGCAAGTGCTCTTAGCTGGCGAGTAGCAGCAGCAGTGTCTATGTACTACACACACCACGCACAGACAAAGCTCCCCCAGGTAGCCTCTAGCAGGGCTGTAGGGGCAAGTGCTGTTAGCTAGCGAGCAACAGCAACCCCGGTAACTACGGGGTTGCCGTGGTTACCATGCCACCCCCCCACCCCCCCATCGCGAGGGGGTTGCCGTGGTTACCGTGTGCGTCCGGTGATGGGGTCGGTCTCTCTGCGCACGTGGTTCTGCAGCTTCTGGAACTGGGCCTGTGTCAGAGGCCTCACGGAGACACGGGGCCCCATGGGAGGGTCTACGCGAGGGGGGGAGACGTCACGGGGGAGACGCGGGGGGGGGGGCGTGGGGGGAGACACGGGGACACGCCTGCACGTGGACAGAGACACGGGGAGACACGGGGGAGACACGGGAGATTTGGGGAGACACGGGAGACATGGGGGAGACACGGGAGATACGGGAGAGATGGGGGAGACACGATGGAGACACGGGAGACACAGGGGAGACACGGGGGAGACACGGGGGAGACACGGGGGAGACACGGGGAGATTTGGGGATACACGGGGGAGACACGGGGAGATTTGGGGAGACACGGGGGAGACGTGGGGAGACACGGGGGAGACACGGGGGAGACACGGGGGAGACACGGGGGAGACACGGGGAGATTTGGGGAGACATGGGGGAGACATGGGGGAGATGCAGGGAGATGCGGAGGAGAAACGTTGGGGGGACACAGAGACACACACACAGAGACACACACACAGACACACATACAGAGACACACACACATAGACACACACACAGACACACACACAGAGACACACACACAGAGACACACACACAGACACACATACAGAGACACACACACATAGACACACACACAGACACACACACAGAGACACACACACAGAGACACACACACAGAGACACACAAAGAGGCACACACACAGAGACATACACACACAGATACACACAGAGACACACACACAACACAGAGACACACACACACACACCACACACAGAGACACACACACACACAGAGACACAGGGAGGAACACCCCACAGAGAGACACAGAGACACACATGGAGACTTGGTGAGACACAGAAAGATAATAAAACAAAGCTCCCCCGTGTAGCCTGTAACAGACTGTCGGGGCAAGTGCTGGTAGTAGCGAGTAGCAGCAGCTTCTCGCTACTACCAGCACCACGCCCGGCCGCCTTTGTCTCCCCAGTGCTAGCGATGTTCACTACACACCACCGCAACACCAGATACTCATTTGAGGCCGAGTCGACCTTGGGGAGGCCCAGGACCGGTTCAGACCATCGCCACTGGCGGCGTTGGCCGTGAGCGGGGATCGAACTCGGGTCGCCGGGTTCGTAGCGGTCAGCGTGGCGCTGGAGACGCTGGCCGCTCACCCAGCATCTTCCTGGTTCTTTCGGTAAAGTCGTCAAGTAGAAGGGGAATAATAAAAAAAAAACAGAAATAAAATGTTATATATGTTAGTATATTATATTATTTTGTTTTATTTTTATTTATTAAAACGTAGAAAGGAAATAAAAAAACAATAAAAATAAAACATAATAATAAGTGATATTATGTTTTATTTCTATTTATTAAAACGTAGAAGGGAAATAATAAAAATAAAACATAATATAATATGTAATATTATGTTTTTTTTTTATTTATTAAAACGCATAAAGGAAAAAATAAAATAATAAAAATAAAATAAACTTATATATTAGTATATTATTTTATTTGGTTTAATTTTTATTTATTAAAACGTAGAAGGGAAATACTAAAATAAAATAAATTAAACAAAAATTAAATCTATATATATAAAATCGCAAATCTGTCTGTCTGTGTGTCGCCGGACCATACGCAGTTTCATTGGACGGCGGTTGCCCCTGGCAACGGGTAGCGACGCATTCGTTGCGGGGTGGACGCCATTTTGAATTCCCGTTAAAAATATGCGCACGCATTAACACGCGACTCTGAGGTAAATTCATCAAAGTTTCACGTCCTCTTCACTCCCCCCCCACCCCAATGTGTGCTATTACTATTATAGGGTCGGTAGATAATAAAATTATAGCGATTAGACAGTATTATTGTAGCGCGGGGGGGGGGGGGGGTAACGTCCCCGGTACCCAGCCTCAGCCGGGTGGCCAATCTAGGCGAGGCCGGAGGCTCTGCACGGTACTAGGCCTCAACACCCACCACGCGACTCTGACGTAAATTCATCAAAGTTTCACGTCCTCTTCACTCCCCCCCCACCCCAATGTGTGCAATTACTATTATAGGGTCGGTAGATAATTAAATTATAGCGATTACACAGTATTATTGTAGCAGGGGGGGGGGGGGTAACAGCTCCGGTACCCAGCCTCAGCCGGGTGGGCAATCTAGGCGAGGCCGGAGGCTCTGCACGGTACTAGGCCTCGACACCCCACCACGCTATAGGCCGTACATACTACTGCACAGCGGCCCAGGAGATCGTGGCTGGGGGGGGGGCAGGGGTAGCAGCCCGTCTGTGTATATATGTAAGCTTATTAAGAAATATATTTTTCACCCGGGCAACGCCGGGTACTTCTGCTAGTATTATATATTAGTATATTATTTTATTTAATTTTTATTTATTAAAACTTAGAAGGGAAATAATAAAATAATAACATTTAACTAAAATAAATTACAATTCTCACGACGTTTCGGCCACAACGCAAACGGCTGCTTGCGTTGTGGCCGAAACGTCGTGAGAATTGTATTTTATGTTTAATTTTTATTATTTCCTTTCTACATTTTAATAAATAAAAATTTAACATAATAAAATAATATATTAGTATAACATATTATTATATTATTTAAACGCAAATTTTTTTTTATTTTATTACTTCCCTTCTACGTGACTTTACCGAAAGAACCAAGAAGATGAATCCCTGCAGTCACGAAAGCTTTAAATCGAAAGTATGTGGTGTGTTCAGTGCGTGCGGTGTGCAGTGTGTACAGTGCACTGTGTGTACAGTGCATGGTGCGTACAGTGTGTGGTGTGTACAGTGCATGGTGTTTAGTGTCCGGTGTGTACAGTGCGTACAGTGTGTGGTGTGTACAGTGCATGTGTGCAGTGCGTGGTGGGTACAGTGCGTGCGGTATGCGCAGTGCGTACAGTGCGTACCGGGCACAGTACCCACAGCGCGTACAGTGTGTACAGTGCGTACAGTGCGCTCAAAACTCGGGACCTGGCAGTAACTGCTCGTTGAGGCTGGGTCCAGGCACCACGTCATCGTCGTCACCACCACCACCACCACCGCCACCACCAGCAACAACAGCAGCAGCAACAGCAGCAGCAGCGGCGGCGGCGAGGGGGACGTCGCCACCGCCGCCGCCGCTGCCCCCCTTCCTCAAGCGCCTGCGCTCCCTCCGCCGCTCCCTCTTGGCCTCCTTCTTGAGTTTCCTCCTCTTCCTCCTCCTCTTCTTCTTCTTCCTTCTCTCCTCCTCCTCCTCCTTCCTCCTCTGCTTCTCCTCACACTTCCGTTTCCCCTCGCCG
>NW_026891378.1:1464298-1477517 GCF_015708825.2 Lethenteron reissneri
TGCACACACGCAACGCACGCGCACGCACGCGCACGCCGCGCACGCACGCACGTGCACGCGCACGCACGTGCCCACGCGTGCACACGTGCACACACGTGCACGCACGTGCACGCACGCGCACGCGCGTGCACGTGTGTGCACACACGCGCACGCAAGCGCACGCACGCGCACGCACACACGTGCAAAAGTGAACAACGCGTGCACACACGTGCACAAGCGTGCACGCACGTGCACGCGCGTGCACCACGTGCACGCACGTGCACGCACGTGCACGCAGCGCCGCACGCGCACACGCACACGCACGCACGCGTACAGACGTGCACACACGTGCACCGTGTGCCACGCAGTGCACGCACGTGCACGCACGTGCACCCACGCGCACGCACGTGCACACACGCGCACGCACGCGCACGCACGCGCACGCACGCGCGCGCACGCACGCGCACACACACACGTGAACGCGCCGCACACACGTGCACGCACGTGCACGCACGTGCACACACGTGCACCCACGTGCACACACGTGCACAGGACGTGCACACACGCGCACGCACGCGCACGCACGCACGCGCACGAACGCGCACGCACGCGCACGCACGCGCACGCACGAGCACGCACGTGCACAGACGTGCACACACGTGCACGCGTGTGCAAACACGTGCACGCACGTGCACACGTGCACGCACGTGCACGCACGTGCACGCACGTGCACACGCGTGCACCCACGTGTACATGCGTGCACGCACGTGCACGCTTTGTGCACGCACGTGCACGCACGCGCATGCACGCGCACGCGCACGCACGCGCACGCACGCGCGCGCACACACGCGCACGCCACACCGTGCACGCGCACGCACACACGTGCACGCACGTGCACGCACGTGCACACACGTGCACCCACGTGCACACGCGTGCACGCGTGTGCACGCACGCGCACGCACGCGCACGCACCGCGCACGCACGCGCGCGCACACACGCGCACGCACACACGTGCACGCGCACGCACCACACGTGCACACGTGCACACACGTGCACGCATGTGCACGCACGTGCACGCACGCGCACGCAACGCGCACGCACGCGCGCGCACACACGCGCACGCACACACGTGCACGCGCACGCACACACGTGCACACAACGTGCACCACCGCGCACGCACGCGCACGCAAGCACGCACGCGCACGAACGCGCAACGCACGCGCACGCACGCACACGCACGTGCGTGCACGCACGCGCACGCACGCGCACGCACGCGCACGCAAACACGTGCACGTGTGTGCACGCACGCGCACGCACGCGCACGCACGCGCACGCACGTTCACGCACACACGTGCACAGCGCACGCACACACGTGCACACACGTGAACACGCGTGCACATACGTGCACCCACGTGTGCACACGCGTGCACGTGCACGCGCGCGCACGCACGCACGCGTACGCACGCACGTGCACGCACATGCACACGCACGCAAACACGTGCAGCACGTGCACACGCGTGCACCCACGTGCACGCACGTGCACGCGTGTGCACGCACGCGCACGCACGCGCACGCACGCGCACGCAACGCGCACGCACGCGCACGCACGCAGGCGCACGCACACACGTGCATGCGCACGCACACACGTGCACGCGCACGCACACACGTGCACGCACGTGCACGCACGTGCACGCACGTGCACGCACGCGCACGCACGCCCACGCACGTGCACGCACGCGCACGCACGCGCACGCACGTGCACGCACGTGCACACACGCGCACGCACGCGCACGCACGCGCACGCACGCGCACGCACGCGCACGCACGCACGTGCACGCGCACGCACACACGTGCACACGCGTGCACACGCGTGCACACACGTGCACGCACGTGCACGCACGCGCACGCACGCGCACGCACTCGCACGCACGCACGTGCACGCACGCGCACACACGCGCACGCACGTGCACGCACGTGCACACACGCGCACGCACTGCGCACGCACGCGCACGGACGCGTGCGCATGCACGCGCACGCACACACGTGAACGCGCACGCACACACGTGCACACACGTGCACCCACGTGCACACGCGTGCACGCATGTGCACGCACGTGCACGCACGTGCACGCACGTGCACGTGTGTGCACACACGTGCACAGACGTGCACACACGCGCACGCACGCGCACGCACGCGCACGCGCACGCACGCGCACGCACACACGCGCACGCACACACGTGCACGCGCACGCACACACGTGCACGCACGTGCACGCACGTGCACACACGTGCACCCACGTGCACACGCGTGCACGCACGTGCACACACGTGCACCCACGTGCACACGCGTGCACGCGTGTGCACGCACGCGCACGCACGCGCACGCACGCGCACGCACGCGCGCGCACGCACGCGCACGCACACACGCGCACGCACACAACGTGCACGCGCACGCACACACGTGCACACACGTGCACACACGTGCACGCATGTGCACGCACGTGCACGCACGTGCACGCACGTGCACGTGTGTGCACACACGTGCACAGGACGTGCACACACGCGCACGCACGCGCACGCGCACGCACGCACGCACCGCGCACGATACGCGCACGCACGCGCACGCACGCACACGCACGTGCGTGCACGCGCGTGCACGTGTGTACACACACGTGCACACACGTGCACACGCACAGCAAACACGTGCACACACGTGCACACGCGTGCACACGCGTGCACACGCGTGCACACACGTGCACGTGTGTGCACGCACGCGCACGCACGCGCACGCACACACGTGCACGTGTGTGCACGCACGCGCACGCACGCGCACGCACGCGCACGCACGCGCACGCACACACGTGCACGTGCGCACGCACGCACGCACGCACGTGCACACACGTGCACGCACGTGCATGCACGTGCACGTGTGTGCACGTGTGTGCACAAACGTACACACACGTGCACGCGTGTGCACACACGTGCACACACGTGCACCCACGTGCACGCACGTGCACGCACGTGCACGCACACACGTGCACACGCGTGCACACACGTGCACGCGTGTGCACGCACGCGCACGCACGCGCACGCACGCGCACGCACGCGCACGCACGCGCACGCACGCGCACGCACGTGCACAGACGTGCACACACGTGCACGCGTGTGCAACACGTGCACGCACGTGCACACGTGCACGCGCGTGCACGCGTGTGCACGCACGCGCACGCACGCGCGCGCACGCACACACGTGCACGCACGTGCACGCACGTGCACACACGTGCACCCACGTGCACACGCGTGCACGCGTGTTGCACGCACGTGCACGCGCACGCACGCACGCGCACGCACACACGTGCACGCGCACGCACACACGTGCACACACGTGCACACGCGTGCACACACGTGCAAACGCGTGCACGCACGTGCACGCGCGTGCACGCACGCGCACGCACGCGCACGCCACGCGCACGCACACACGTGCACGCGCACGCACGCACGTGCACGCACGTGCACACACGTGCACGCCCGTGCACCCACGTGCACGCACGTGCACGCGCGCGCACGCGCATGCCTGCGCACGCACGCGCGCGCGCACGCACGCGCACGCACGCGCACGCACCACGTGCATGCGCAGGCACGCACGTGCACACACGTGCACGCACGTGCACACACGTGCACGCGTGTGCACACACGCACGCACGCGCACGCACACACGTGCACGCGCACGCACACACGTGCACGCACGTGCACGCACGTGCACACACGTGCACCCACGTGCACGCACGCGCACGCACGCGCACGCACGCGCACGCACACACGCGCACGCACACACGTGCACACACGTGCACAACGCGTGCACGCACGCGCACGCACGCGCACACACGTGCACACGCTGCACACGCGTGCACACGCGTGCACCACACGTGCACGTGTGTGCACGCACGCGCACGCACGCGCACGCACACACGTGCACGTGTGTGCACGCACGCGCACGCACGCGCACGCACGCGCACGCACGCGCACGCACACACGTGCACGTGCGCACGCACGCACGCACGCACGTGCACACACGTGCACGCACGTGCATGCAAGTGCACGCTGGTGTGCACGTGTGTGCACAAACGTACACACACGTGCACGCGTGTGCACACACGTGCACACACGTGCACCCACGTGCACGCACGTGCACGCACGTGCACGCACACACGTGCACACGCGTGCACACACGTGCCGCGTGTGCACGCACGCGCACGCACGCGCACGCACGTGCACAGACGTGCACACACGGCACGCGTGTGCAAACACGTGCAGCCACGTGCACACGTGCACGCACGTGCACGCGTGTGCACGCACGCGCACGCACGCACGCGCACGCACACACGTGCACGCGCACGCACACACGTGCACACACGTGCACACGCGTGCACACACGTGCAAACGCGTGCACGCACGTGCACGCGCTGTGCACGCACGAGCACGCACGCGCACGCACGCGCACGCATCACACGTGCACGCGCATGCACGCACGTGCACGCACGTGCACACAGTGCACGCGCGTGCACCCACGTGCACGCAAGTGCACGCGCGCGCACGCGCATGCCTGCGCACGCACGCGCGCGCGCACGCACGCGCACGCACGCGCACGCACACACGTGCATGCGCACGCACGCACGTGCACACCACGTGCACGCACGTGCACACACGTGCACGCGTGTGCACACACGCACGCACGCGCACGCACACACGTGCACGCGCACGCACACACGTGCACGCACGTGCACGCACGTGCACACACGTGCACCCACGTGCACGCACGCGCACGCACGCGCACGCACGCGCACGCACACACGCGCACGCACACACGTGCACACACGTGCACACGCGTGCACGCACGCGCACGCACGCGCACAACACGTGCACGCGCACGCACGCACGTGCACACACGTGCACGCACGTGCACGCACGTGCACGCACGTGCACGCACACACGTGCACACACGTACACGCACGCGCACGCACGCACGCGCACGCACGCGCACGCACACACGTGCACGCGCACGCACGCACGTGCACAGACGTGCACACACCGTGCACGCGTGTGCAAACACGTGCACGCACGTGCACGCACGTGCACGCACGTGCACGCACGCGCACGCACGCGCACGCACGCGCACGCACGCGCTGCGCACACACGCGCACGCACACACGTGCACGCGCACGCACACACTGCACACACGTGCACACACGTGCACGCATGTGCACGCACGTGCACGCACGCGCACGCACGCGCACGCACGGCAGCGCGCACACACGCGCACGCACACACGTGCACGCGCACGCACACACGTGCACACACGTGCACACACGCGCACGCACGCGCACGCACGCACGCACGCGCACGAACGCGCACGCACGCGCACGCACGCACACGCACGTGCGTGCACGCACGCGCAACGCACGCGCACGCACGCGCACGCACACACGTGCACGTGTGTGCACGCGCACGCACGCGCACGCACGCGCACGCACGTGCACGCACACACGTGCACGCGCACGCACACACGTGCACACACGTGACACGCGTGCACATACGTGCACCCGTGTGCACACGCGTGCCCGTGCACGCGCGCGCACGCACGCACGCGTACGCACGCACGTGCTACGCACATGCACGCACGTGCACCACGCGTGCACCCACGTGCACGCACGTGCACGCGTCTGCACGCACGCGCACGCACGCGCACGCACGCGCACGCACGCGCACGCACGCGCACGCACGCAGGCGCACGCACACACGTGCATGCGCACGCACACACGTGCACGCGCACGCACACACGTGCACACACGTGCACGCACGTGCACGCACGCGCACGCACGCGCACGCACGCCCACGCACGTGCACGCACGTGCACGCACGTGCACACACGTGCACGGCACAGCGCACGCCACGCGCAGCCACGGCACGTGCACGCGCACGCACACACGTGCACACGCCGTGCACACGCGTGCACACACGTGCACGCACGTGCACGCACGCGCACGCTAACGCGCACGCACGCGCACGCACGCACAGTGCACGCACGCGCACACACGCGCACGCACGTGCACGCACGTGCACACACGCGCACGCACGCGCACGCACGCGCACGCACGCGCACGCACGCACGTGCACGCGCACGCACACACGTGCACACGCGTGCACACGCGTGCACACACGTGCACGCACGTGCACGCACGCGCACGCACGCGCACGCACGCGCACGCACGCACGTGCACGCACGCGCACACACGCGCACGCACGTGCACGCACGTGCACACACGCGCACGCACGCGCACGCACGCGCACGGACGCGTGCGCATGCACGCGCACGCACACACGTGAACGCGCACGCACACACGTGCACACACGTGCACCCACGTGCACACGCGTGCACGCATGTGCACGCACGTGCACGCACGTGCACGCACGTGCACGTGTGTGCACACACGTGCACAGACGTGCACACACGCGCACGCACGCGCACGCACGCGCACGCACGCGCACGCACACAAGTGCACGCGCACGCACACACGTGCACACACGTGAACACGCGTGCACATACGTGCACCCACGTGTGCACACGCGTGCACGTGCACGCGCTCACAACGCACGCACGCGCACAGCACGCACGTGCACGCGTGCGTGCGCAGGCATGCGCGTGCGCGCGCGTGTGCACACTGGGTGCACGTATGTGCACGCGTGTTCACGTGTGTGCACGTGTGTGCGTGCGCGTGCACTTGTGTGCGTGCGCGTGCGTGCGCGTGCGTGCGTGCGCGTGCGTGCGCGTGTGTGCACGTCTGTGCACGTGTGTGCACACACGTGCACGCACGTGCACGCATGTGCACACGCGTGCACCCACGTGTACATGCGTGCACGCACGTGCACGCGTTTGCACGCACGCGCACGCACGCGCACGCACGCGCACGCACGCGCACGCACACACGCGCACGCACACACGTGCACGCGCACGCACACACGTGCACGCACGTGCACGCACGTGCACACGCGTGCACGTGTTGTATCCTAACCCTTCTTCCATAATTGAGATTAATAATATTTGATGATTTTTATATATTATCGTTTTACTTGTTTTTTTTAATGAGTGAAACACACCAAGCCCAGCAAACTGCAAAACACCAGGTGTTGTTAAGTAATGAACCAGAGGAGGGCTAGGATGGTAGAATTTACAACCTTGCTTCAAGGGAAGATAAGGCCTGATGAACGGGCACATGTCACCCGTGCAGGCGGCAGAGACAGTGGGAGTGTCAGCCAGACATAGTTAAGGCAAAAGCCCAATCATCCTGCATGGTTTTAAAGTAACGTCAAATTCGAAATTCAACAACAGAGTAGGCTAAATTATCGATCCTCGCGCTCGCTCAAATTGGAGACCAGGCTGCGAGCTACATCAATGAACCATTGCCCATTTGCTAATCCAATACTGAATGTTAATATTACTGAAGTCAAAACGAATTCTATGACCTCAGCACATGGGCAAATAATAGGGCAGTGTCGACTCAAAGGCAATGGAAGAAAACAGAGGCGCCTTTGTCTAAATCACAACCACAGAAAGCCAGGAATCATCACTGATTGTGTGTTCAGGGATTCCGAGCTAGTTAGAACACGTGCACAGGGGGGGAGCTGATGTAAACAACCCTGCGCGTCTGGATGTGAGGGGGGCCTTGGACCTGGAATCAAGAATAACACTCCCAGAGCAGAAGGTTGGACAGCGGGAGAGGTGATTTAAAAGAGGGTTGTATATCTCTCAAGGCACAAGACCCAGCTGAGTAACAAGGCTGCGGGGGTCACCAGAAGTTCGCATTCGCCTAGTTAAGACAAAAAGCTCAATTATTCTGTATTGCTATTAAAGTAACGTTAAAGTCGGAATTTAACAACAGGGTAGGCTAAAGTTATTGATATTCACACCCACTCCAATTAAACCAGGCCACAAGTTACGCCTACTGAACCATCACCATTATTAAGTCAATATGAAATGTTATTTCCATACCTTAATACTTTCTATACAACTCGACCCGAAGCATATGACAATCAGAACCTTCCTAAGTCAAAATTGAATCGCACCCAGACAGGAGCGAATAGTCGATATAAGGTTGACGAGGGAAGGAAATTAAGAGCACGGCGAACTGCAAACGTAAGCAAAAGCCGGGAACAACACCAGCCCAGCAACAGCGAGTGGGGCTTCGACAGGCCATAAAGTAGAATAATAACTCCCGGGGTCAGGGGACACAAGAAGAAGCAGGCAGACAAAAACCAGAACCGACTCCAAGGTTCAACCGCCCTCACCTACTCAGGAGTGACGAAATTAATGAGGCCTTGAATTAACGGCAGGCAACAACAACGGCGAGCAGAGATAGGGTGGGGCAAAGACTGCGGGCTATGAAATACAGCTTTGTGTCAGTAAAGCTCTGACAAACAAGTTAAGTTAAAGACATCACAATACATAATATCGCACATAACATCAATGTTAACGCTATTCACCGTAAGCTATATTCCGCTTATATAACCATGCAGGCACCAAGGAATACGAATTCCTAGGATCAAGAAACTTACCCCTTAACCTAAGATATCGGGAATAAAATTTATAGTAATAAGTATATGCATGAAAAGACAAAAGTAAAACGTATGGAAAAGCCAGGATAACGGGATGAATCACCACCAGGTCGAATATGAATACATAATTAAAAAAAACGATGTTAAACCCAGGGTCGGAGAGAAAGGGAGATCCCGGCCGTCTTTGTATCCCCGCAGCGCGGGATAGGAGTGTGTATACGCTCGGGGAAACACCTCCACTGGAGTCAAACACCACGATGGGAACGACAGACCTTAGGTTACATACAGAATCATAACTGTGAAATAGTAAGGGACAAATGTTAACTTAAAACTTTTAACCATTTCTTTGTGCGCCGGGTCGGAGAGAGTGTTGCCCCTCCCTCCAGGTTGTGCAACACGAACAAAGACGCCTATGAAACGATTTGTAACGTCTGTGTTTTGGGTTCATGAAGAAGGCCAGACAAGAGATAAATTGCACCCAGACAGAGAGACGACCTTCGAGGCAATTTGTAACATCTGATTGTTTGCTCGTGGGTTTTATGGAGGGAGTGTGACAACGGAATATACCGTCAGTGATGCACACAAGGACACACGGACGTACGGACACACACATGGACACACCTGCCTACGGACAGATCCTGACACAGCAAAAATCGGAAGCCCCGCCTTGTGGGCGGGATCCAGGGGGATTTTTCGGCATAAAGTAAAGGATCCTGAGCATTGGAAACCAGTGCGACGGGAGGGTCCACTCAGAAGCTCGACCGGGAGGGTCGACTCAGGAGTGCGACGAGAGGGTCCACTCAGGAGCGCGACCGGGAGAGTCGGCTCAGGAGGAGTGCGACCAGTGGGTCCACTCAGGAGTGCGACCAGAGAGTCGACTCAGGAGCGAGGGCGACCAGCGGGTCGACCAGGAGCGAGCTCGACCGGGAAGGTCGACTCAGGAGCAAGCTGCGACCAGCGGGTCGGCTCGACTCATCTTCAGCTCGTCAATCTCTGCTGCCGCCGGAGGTCTCTGCTGCCGCCGGAGTGGTGATCGTTGCGGTTGGCGACGATCCAGCGCTGCACGCTACGAGCGAGTTGTGGGCGCCACCTACCGACCGGGTTCCGAACTGCGACAGCGTATCGACAGCCATCCGAACCACCACGGTGACAGGGGATCGACTGATACGTATGACTATGTTGTATCCTAACCCTTCTTCCATAATTGAGATTAATAATATTTGATGATTTTTATATATTATCTTTTTACTTGTTTTTTTAATGAATGAAACACACCAAAAGCGCAGCAAACTGCAAAACACCAGGTGTTGTTAAGTAATGAACTGGAGGAGGGCTAGGATGGCAGAATTTGCAACCTTGCTTCAAGGAAAGATAAGGCCTGATGAACGGGCACATGTCACCCTGCAGGCGGGCAGAGACAGTGGGAGTGTCAGCCAGACATAGTTTAAGGCAAAAAGCCCAACCATCCTGCATGGTTTTAAAGTAACGTCAAAATTCGAATTCACAACAGAGTAGGCTAAATTATCGATCCACGCGCTCGCTCAAATTGGAGACCAGGCTGCGAGCTACATAAATGAACCATTGCCCATTTGCTAATCCAATACTGGAATGTTAATATTACTGAAGTCAAAACGAATTCTATGACCTCAGCACATGGGCAAATAATAGGGCAGTGTCGACTCAAAGGCAATGGAAGGAAACAGAGGGCCTTTGGTCTAAATCACAACCACAGAAAGCCAGGAATCATCACTGATTGTGTGTTCAGTGATTCCGAGCTAGTTAGAACACGTGCACAGGGGGGGAGCTGATGTAAACAACCCTGCACGTCTGAACGTGAGGGGGCCTTTGACCTGAAAGTAAGAATAACACTCCCAGAGCAGAAGGTTGGATGACACAGTGAGACGAGAATAAGAGTGGTGTATATCTCTCAAGGAGGCAGGACCCAGCTGAACAACAAGGCTGCGGGGTCACCAGAAGTTCGCATTCGCCTAGTTAAGACAAAAAGCTCAATTATTCTGTATTGCTATTAAAGTAACGTTAAAGTCGGAATTAACAACAGGGTAGGCTAAAGTTATCGATATTCACACCCACTCCAATTAAACCAGGCCACAAGTTACGCCTACTGAACCATCACCATTATTAAGTCAATATGAAATGTATTTCCATACTTCAATACTTTCTATACAATTCGACCCGAAGCATATGACAATCAGAACCTCCTAAGTCAAAATTGAATCGCACCCAGACAGGGAGCGAATAGTCAATATAAGGTTGAAGAGGGAAGGAAATCAAGAGCACGGCGAACTGCAAACGTAAGCAAAAAGCCGGGAACAACCCACCCAGCAACAGCGAGTGGGGCTTCGACAGGCCATAAAGTAGAATAATAACTCCCGGGGTCAGGGACACAAGAAAGAAGCAGGCAGACAAAACCAGAACTGACTCCAAGGTTCAACCGCCCTCACCTACTCAGGAGTGACGGAAATTAATGAGGCCTTGAGTTAACGACGTCAGCTGGACTGCAACAACAACGGCGAGCAGAGATAGGTGGGGCAAAGACTGCGGACCATGGAATGCAACTTCGTGTCAGTAAAGCCCTGACAAACAAGTTAAGTTAAAGACATCACAATACATAATATCGCACAATAACATCAATGTTAACGCTATTCACCGTAAGCTATATTCCGCTTATATACCATGCAGGCACCAAGGATACGAATTCCTAGGATCAAGAAACTTACCCCTTAACCTAAGATATCGGGAATAAATTTATAGTAATAAGTATATGCATAAAAAGACAAAAGTAAAACTTATGGAAAAGCCGGATAACGGTATGAATCACCACCAGGTGGAAATATAATACATAATAAAAAAACAATGTTAAACCCAGGGTCGGAGAGAAAGGGAGATCCCGACCGTCTTTGTATCCCCGCAGCGCGGGATAGGAGTGTTGTGTACGCTCGGGGAAACACCTCCACTGGAGTCCAAACATCACGATGAAACGACAGACCTTAGGTTACATACAGAATCATAACTGTGAAATAGTAAGGGACAAATGTTACCTTAAAACTTTTACCATTTCTTTGTGCGCCGGGTCGGAGAGAGTGTTGCCCCTCCCTCCAGGTTGTGCAACACGAACAAAGACGCCTATGAGACGATTTTGTAACGTCTGTGTTTGGGTTCATGAAGAAGGCCAGACAGAGATAAATTGCACCCAGACAGAGAGACGACTTCGAGACAATTTGTAACATCTGGTTGTTTGCTCGTGGGTTTTATGGAGGGAGTTGACAACGGAATATACCGTCAGTGATGCACACAAGGACACACACATGGACACACCTGCCTACGGACAGATCCTGACACAGCAAAAATCGGAAGCCCCGCCTTGTTGGGCGGGATCCAGGGGGATTTTTCAGCATAAAGGAACGGATCCTGAACATTGGAAACCAGTGCGACGGGAGGGTCCACTCAGAAGCTCGACCGGGAGGGTCGACTCAGGGGAGTGTGACGAGAGGGTCCACTCAGGAGTGCGACGGGAGGGTCGACTCAGGAACGAGTGCGACCAGAGTGGGTCCACTCAGGAGTGCGACCAGCGGGTCCACTCAGGAGTGCGACAGAGGGTCGACTCAGGAGCGAGGGCGACCAGCGGGTCGACCCAGGAGCGAGCTCGACCGGGAGGGTCGACTCAGGAGCGAGCTGCGACCAGCGGGTCGGCTCGACTCATCTTCAGCTCGTCAACCTCTGCCGAATCGGGGGTCTCTGCTGCCACCGGAGTGGTGAGCATCGCGGATCGGCGACAACCCAGAGCTGCACGCTACGAGCGAGTTGTGGGCGCCACCTACCGACCGGGTTCCGAACTGCGACAGTGTATCAACAGCCATCCGAACCAATTCGCCACGGGATCAACTGATACGTATGACGCGCACCGCCCCCTCACCACACGACCACCAGGCGTCTGTTTGACCTAAAGAATCGACTCCGAACACTGACTATTCAAGACAACTCTTACCACTCAAAAACACTCGAACCCATAAGCCATCCGTGGCTGGAAAGCATCACAACAGGACCGAGTGATGGCCCTCCGTCGTTTATAAGAGTATTCTTAATTTTTATCTTTAATATTTAGTGGGCTGTACTCTTAATCGCATAAATTCCCAACAGATCCATCAATACGAACTGATTCTTGGCACCTCCTTCCGCCGAGCCACGCTCACGTGGGGAGTGGTGGCCCACCGGATCCTTATCAGGTGATCTGGTCCCCAATTAGTAAACTTGGTATAGATAACAATCTTCGGAAAAGGAGCACCGTCGCAGGCCCTTACTCCGAGCCGTTCTGAGATAACCTGCCGATGTATCTGTTGAGATTGGTGCCTTTAAGAATAATAACTGTTTTTGATTGTGTTTTTTTTTTTATCGCCGTATAATCTTTCAAGTATCTTTCAGTCATAATCGCCGCACGTACTCGCATCCTCTACAGAATCTTCAACTGTTCCGTGACCCAGGTGCTAACAACGTGATAAGGGTTGCGTATGATCAATAAGGAGTGCGGTACTGCGTGAACAATATTGAGTATAATCAGTCATTAACGTTAAGGTTTTCTTAGCATAGTATTTGCATGTTTTAACGACTCTCTC